>NW_028114026.1:0-9918 GCF_964289735.1 Phaethon aethereus | reverse complement strand
CTGGGATTGGGGAGGATTCTCTAGCCGCCAGAACAGCGTCTCTGTGACCTGAACGCCCCTCTCGATGTTTAGCAGGTGTGTCTCCATGATGTGGCAGGAATCCTGGGATCGTAGGTGCCTCTCTAGGTCCCAGAAGAAAGTCTCTCTTACAGGAATGCCATTCTAGCCGTCCTGGAGGTATCTCTCTCTGATCCGGGAGGACTTTCTGGGTTGGAGGGGCCTCTCGAACCTCCGGAAGACTGTCTCTATGACAGGAATGCCACTCTGGCTGCCGGGGAGGTTATGTTTCTATGATGCGGGAGGAAAGCTGTCTTCGGAGGGGAGTCTCTATGTCCCCGAACACGGCCTGTATGACCGGAAGGCCCGTCTAGCCGTCCTGGAGGTATGTCTCCAGGATCCGGGAGGACATCTGGGATCAACTGTGACTCTCTAGCGGTGTGAAAGCGGTCTCTATGGTCCAGAACGCCACTCTAGCCATCCTGGATGTATGTCTCCATGATCGAGGCGGATTTCTGGGATCGGAGGTGACCGTCTAGTTGCCGGACAAGCAGCTCTGTGACCAGAATGCCACTCAAGCCGTTCAGCAGGTATGTCTCCATGATGCAGGAGGATTTCTGGGAGCGGAGGCGACTCTCTAGCCGTGGCGATACCATCCCTGTATGCCGGCATGCCACTCTAGCCCTCCTGGATGGATGTCTTTGTGATCGGGGAGGAATTCTGTGTTTGGAACGGAGTCTGGAGGTGCTTTGACACCATCTCTACCAGTGGAATGCCACTCTGGCTGTCTGGGAGGTATATGTGTATGGTCTGCTTGCACTTCTGGGATGGGAGGGGACTCTCTAGCTGTGGGAACACCGTTACAATGATAGGAAGGCCTGTCTGGCCATCCCAGGCGTATGTTTCTCTGATCTGGGAGGATTTCTGGCATCGGAGCGGAGCCTCTATCTGCCGGAAGAGCATCTCTCTGATCAGAATGCCAGTCTAGCCATGCCGGAGGTATATCTCCGTGATCGGGAGGCCATCTGAGATCAGAGGGGAGTCTGCAGGCGCTGGAACACCATCTCTATGACGGCAATGCCACTCTAGCCCTGTGGGAGCTATGCCTCTATAATCCCAGAGGACTTGCGGGAGCGGAAAAGACTCTGTAGGGGCCAGAACACCGTTTCCACGAGCGGAATGGCACACTAGCCGTCCCGGATGCAACTTCTCTATGATGCGGGAGACACTCCAGCCTTCCACCCCTTCTCAGGCTCCACTTTTGTCTGTCCTAAAGTGCCCTCCAGCTTCTCACGAATTTTCAGGCTCCACGTTTCTCTAGCCTCTCCTTACCCTCTGGCGTCCCATATCTTTCTGGCCTACAACACGTGCTCAGCCTCCACTTACTTCTGGCCTCTAGCTGCCCTCCAGCCTCCCACCCCTTTGCGGCATCCCACCCCTTTGCGGCATTCCACTCCTATGCCGCCTCCACTTACTTCTGGCCTCCATCTCCCCTTCAGCGCCCCCACACCCCCTTCAGCCCCTACTTATTTTTGGCCTCTACTTAGAACCACCCCCTAGTGAGCCTCTCCGCCCCCCCCCCCCCCCCCGCCATGTGGCCTCAGACGTGTACTTGGGCCCCCACCCCTTTTCGGCCTCCACTTTTTTCTGGCCTCCACCTCCCCTCCAGCCTCCCACCCCTTTGCAGCCTCCCACCTCTTTTCGGCCTCCACTTTTTTCTGGCCTCTACCTTCCCTCCAGCCTCCCACCCCTTTGCGGCCTCCCACCCCTTTGCGGCCTCCACTTTTTTCTGGCCTCTACCTTCCCTCCAGCCTCCCACCCCTTTGCGGCCTCCCACCCCTTTGCGGCCTCCATTTTTCTCTGGCCTCTACCTCCCCTCCAGCCTCCCACCCCTTTGTGGCCTCCCACCCCTATGCAGCCTCCACTATTTTCTGGCCTTTACCTCCCCTCCAGCCTCCCACCCCTTTGCGGCCTCTATCGACTCTGTAGTCACCGGAACAACGTCTCTTTGTCAAGGATGCCCCTCTAGCCGTCCCAGAGGTATGTCTCCGTCATCAAGGAGGATATCTGGGATAGGATGGCACTCTCTCACTGATGGAACACCGTTTCTATGATTGGGACTCCACTCTAGCCATTCCCCAGGTACGTCTCCATGATCCGGGAGAACTTTGGGATTGGAGGTGAGTCTCTAACCGCGGGAGTACCATGTCTAGGACCGCAACGCCACTCTAGCTGTCCCAGAAGGATGTCTCAAAGACCTAGGAGGAGCTCTGGGATCAGAGGGGACTCTCTAGCCAAGGGAAAACGGTCTCTCTGACCGGAATGCCAGTCTAGCTTGTGCTGGAGGGATGTGTCTATGATCCCTGATGATTTCTGGGATTGGGGAGGATTCTCTAGCCGCCAGAACAGCGTCTCTGTGACCTGAACGCCCCTCTCGATGTTTAGCAGGTGTGTCTCCATGATGTGGCAGGAATCCTGGGATCGTAGGTGCCTCTCTAGGTCCCAGAAGAAAGTCTCTCTTACAGGAATGCCATTCTAGCCGTCCTGGAGGTATCTCTCTCTGATCCGGGAGGACTTTCTGGGTTGGAGGGGCCTCTCGAACCTCCGGAAGACTGTCTCTATGACAGGAATGCCACTCTGGCTGCCGGGGAGGTTATGTTTCTATGATGCGGGAGGAAAGCTGTCTTCGGAGGGGAGTCTCTATGTCCCCGAACACGGCCTGTATGACCGGAAGGCCCGTCTAGCCGTCCTGGAGGTATGTCTCCAGGATCCGGGAGGACATCTGGGATCAACTGTGACTCTCTAGCGGTGTGAAAGCGGTCTCTATGGTCCAGAACGCCACTCTAGCCATCCTGGATGTATGTCTCCATGATCGAGGCGGATTTCTGGGATCGGAGGTGACCGTCTAGTTGCCGGACAAGCAGCTCTGTGACCAGAATGCCACTCAAGCCATTCAGCAGGTATGTCTCCATGATGCAGGAGGATTTCTGGGAGCGGAGGCGACTCTCTAGCCGTGGCGATACCATCCCTGTATGCCGGCATGCCACTCTAGCCCTCCTGGATGGATGTCTTTGTGATCGGGGAGGAATTCTGTGTTTGGAACGGAGTCTGGAGGTGCTTTGACACCATCTCTACCAGTGGAATGCCACTCTGGCTGTCTGGGAGGTATATGTGTATGGTCTGCTTGCACTTCTGGGATGGGAGGGGACTCTCTAGCTGTGGGAACACCGTTACAATGATAGGAAGGCCTGTCTGGCCATCCCAGGCGTATGTTTCTCTGATCTGGGAGGATTTCTGGCATCGGAGCGGAGCCTCTATCTGCCGGAAGAGCATCTCTCTGATCAGAATGCCAGTCTAGCCATGCCGGAGGTATATCTCCATGATCGGGAGGCCATCTGAGATCAGAGGGGAGTCTGCAGGCGCTGGAACACCATCTCTATGACGGGAATGCCACTCTAGCCCTGTGGGAGCTATGCCTCTATAATCCCAGAGGACTTGCGGGAGCGGAAAAGACTCTGTAGGGGCCAGAACACCGTTTCCACGAGCGGAATGGCACACTAGCCGTCCCGGATGCAACTTCTCTATGATGCGGGAGACACTCCAGCCTTCCACCCCTTCTCAGGCTCCACTTTTGTCTGTCCTAAAGTGCCCTCCAGCTTCTCACGAATTTTCAGGCTCCACGTTTCTCTAGCCTCTCCTTACCCTCTGGCGTCCCATATCTTTCTGGCCTACAACACGTGCTCAGCCTCCACTTACTTCTGGCCTCTAGCTGCCCTCCAGCCTCCCACCCCTTTGCGGCATCCCACCCCTTTGCGGCATTCCACTCCTATGCCGCCTCCACTTACTTCTGGCCTCCATCTCCCCTTCAGCGCCCCCACACCCCCTTCAGCCCCTACTTATTTTTGGCCTCTACTTAGAACCACCCCCTAGTGAGCCTCTCCGCCCCCCCCCCCCCCCCGCCATGTGGCCTCAGACGTGTACTTGGGCCCCCACCCCTTTTCGGCCTCCACTTTTTTCTGGCCTCCACCTCCCCTCCAGCCTCCCACCCCTTTGCAGCCTCCCACCTCTTTTCGGCCTCCACTTTTTTCTGGCCTCTACCTTCCCTCCAGCCTCCCACCCCTTTGCGGCCTCCCACCCCTTTGCGGCCTCCACTTTTTTCTGGCCTCTACCTTCCCTCCAGCCTCCCACCCCTTTGCGGCCTCCCACCCCTTTGCGGCCTCCATTTTTCTCTGGCCTCTACCTCCCCTCCAGCCTCCCACCCCTTTGTGGCCTCCCACCCCTATGCAGCCTCCACTATTTTCTGGCCTTTACCTCCCCTCCAGCCTCCCACCCCTTTGCGGCCTCTATCGACTCTGTAGTCACCGGAACAACGTCTCTTTGTCAAGGATGCCCCTCTAGCCGTCCCAGAGGTATGTCTCCGTCATCAAGGAGGATATCTGGGATAGGATGGCACTCTCTCACTGATGGAACACCGTTTCTATGATTGGGACTCCACTCTAGCCATTCCCCAGGTACGTCTCCATGATCCGGGAGAACTTTGGGATTGGAGGTGAGTCTCTAACCGCGGGAGTACCATGTCTAGGACCGCAACGCCACTCTAGCTGTCCCAGAAGGATGTCTCAAAGACCTAGGAGGAGCTCTGGGATCAGAGGGGACTCTCTAGCCAAGGGAAAACGGTCTCTCTGACCGGAATGCCAGTCTAGCTTGTGCTGGAGGGATGTGTCTATGATCCCTGATGATTTCTGGGATTGGGGAGGATTCTCTAGCCGCCAGAACAGCGTCTCTGTGACCTGAACGCCCCTCTCGATGTTTAGCAGGTGTGTCTCCATGATGTGGCAGGAATCCTGGGATCGTAGGTGCCTCTCTAGGTCCCAGAAGAAAGTCTCTCTTACAGGAATGCCATTCTAGCCGTCCTGGAGGTATCTCTCTCTGATCCGGGAGGACTTTCTGGGTTGGAGGGGCCTCTCGAACCTCCGGAAGACTGTCTCTATGACAGGAATGCCACTCTGGCTGCCGGGGAGGTTATGTTTCTATGATGCGGGAGGAAAGCTGTCTTCGGAGGGGAGTCTCTATGTCCCCGAACATGGCCTGTATGACCGGAAGGCCCGTCTAGCCGTCCTGGAGGTATGTCTCCAGGATCCGGGAGGACATCTGGGATCAACTGTGACTCTCTAGCGGTGTGAAAGCGGTCTCTATGGTCCAGAACGCCACTCTAGCCATCCTGGATGTATGTCTCCATGATCGAGGCGGATTTCTGGGATCGGAGGTGACCGTCTAGTTGCCGGACAAGCAGCTCTGTGACCAGAATGCCACTCAAGCCGTTCAGCAGGTATGTCTCCATGATGCAGGAGGATTTCTGGGAGCGGAGGCGACTCTCTAGCCGTGGCGATACCATCCCTGTATGCCGGCATGCCACTCTAGCCCTCCTGGATGGATGTCTTTGTGATCGGGGAGGAATTCTGTGTTTGGAACGGAGTCTGGAGGTGCTTTGACACCATCTCTACCAGTGGAATGCCACTCTGGCTGTCTGGGAGGTATATGTGTATGGTCTGCTTGCACTTCTGGGATGGGAGGGGACTCTCTAGCTGTGGGAACACCGTTACAATGATAGGAAGGCCTGTCTGGCCATCCCAGGCGTATGTTTCTCTGATCTGGGAGGATTTCTGGCATCGGAGCGGAGCCTCTATCTGCCGGAAGAGCATCTCTCTGATCAGAATGCCAGTCTAGCCATGCCGGAGGTATATCTCCGTGATCGGGAGGCCATCTGAGATCAGAGGGGAGTCTGCAGGCGCTGGAACACCATCTCTATGACGGGAATGCCACTCTAGCCCTGTGGGAGCTATGCCTCTATAATCCCAGAGGACTTGCGGGAGCGGAAAAGACTCTGTAGGGGCCAGAACACCGTTTCCACGAGCGGAATGGCACACTAGCCGTCCCGGATGCAACTTCTCTATGATGCGGGAGACACTCCAGCCTTCCACCCCTTCTCAGGCTCCACTTTTGTCTGTCCTAAAGTGCCCTCCAGCTTCTCACGAATTTTCAGGCTCCACGTTTCTCTAGCCTCTCCTTACCCTCTGGCGTCCCATATCTTTCTGGCCTACAACACGTGCTCAGCCTCCACTTACTTCTGGCCTCTAGCTGCCCTCCAGCCTCCCACCCCTTTGCGGCATCCCACCCCTTTGCGGCATTCCACTCCTATGCCGCCTCCACTTACTTCTGGCCTCCATCTCCCCTTCAGCGCCCCCACACCCCCTTCAGCCCCTACTTATTTTTGGCCTCTACTTAGAACCACCCCCTAGTGAGCCTCTCCGCCCCCCCCCCCCCCCCCCCCCGCCATGTGGCCTCAGACGTGTACTTGGGCCCCCACCCCTTTTCGGCCTCCACTTTTTTCTGGCCTCCACCTCCCCTCCAGCCTCCCACCCCTTTGCAGCCTCCCACCTCTTTTCGGCCTCCACTTTTTTCTGGCCTCTACCTTCCCTCCAGCCTCCCACCCCTTTGCGGCCTCCCACCCCTTTGCGGCCTCCACTTTTTTCTGGCCTCTACCTTCCCTCCAGCCTCCCACCCCTTTGCGGCCTCCCACCCCTTTGCGGCCTCCATTTTTCTCTGGCCTCTACCTCCCCTCCAGCCTCCCACCCCTTTGTGGCCTCCCACCCCTATGCAGCCTCCACTATTTTCTGGCCTTTACCTCCCCTCCAGCCTCCCACCCCTTTGCGGCCTCTATCGACTCTGTAGTCACCGGAACAACGTCTCTTTGTCAAGGATGCCCCTCTAGCCGTCCCAGAGGTATGTCTCCGTCATCAAGGAGGATATCTGGGATAGGATGGCACTCTCTCACTGATGGAACACCGTTTCTATGATTGGGACTCCACTCTAGCCATTCCCCAGGTACGTCTCCATGATCCGGGAGAACTTTGGGATTGGAGGTGAGTCTCTAACCGCGGGAGTACCATGTCTAGGACCGCAACGCCACTCTAGCTGTCCCAGAAGGATGTCTCAAAGACCTAGGAGGAGCTCTGGGATCAGAGGGGACTCTCTAGCCAAGGGAAAACGGTCTCTCTGACCGGAATGCCAGTCTAGCTTGTGCTGGAGGGATGTGTCTATGATCCCTGATGATTTCTGGGATTGGGGAGGATTCTCTAGCCGCCAGAACAGCGTCTCTGTGACCTGAACGCCCCTCTCGATGTTTAGCAGGTGTGTCTCCATGATGTGGCAGGAATCCTGGGATCGTAGGTGCCTCTCTAGGTCCCAGAAGAAAGTCTCTCTTACAGGAATGCCATTCTAGCCGTCCTGGAGGTATCTCTCTCTGATCCGGGAGGACTTTCTGGGTTGGAGGGGCCTCTCGAACCTCCGGAAGACTGTCTCTATGACAGGAATGCCACTCTGGCTGCCGGGGAGGTTATGTTTCTATGATGCGGGAGGAAAGCTGTCTTCGGAGGGGAGTCTCTATGTCCCCGAACACGGCCTGTATGACCGGAAGGCCCGTCTAGCCGTCCTGGAGGTATGTCTCCAGGATCCGGGAGGACATCTGGGATCAACTGTGACTCTCTAGCGGTGTGAAAGCGGTCTCTATGGTCCAGAACGCCACTCTAGCCATCCTGGATGTATGTCTCCATGATCGAGGCGGATTTCTGGGATCGGAGGTGACCGTCTAGTTGCCGGACAAGCAGCTCTGTGACCAGAATGCCACTCAAGCCGTTCAGCAGGTATGTCTCCATGATGCAGGAGGATTTCTGGGAGCGGAGGCGACTCTCTAGCCGTGGCGATACCATCCCTGTATGCCGGCATGCCACTCTAGCCCTCCTGGATGGATGTCTTTGTGATCGGGGAGGAATTCTGTGTTTGGAACGGAGTCTGGAGGTGCTTTGACACCATCTCTACCAGTGGAATGCCACTCTGGCTGTCTGGGAGGTATATGTGTATGGTCTGCTTGCACTTCTGGGATGGGAGGGGACTGTCTAGCTGTGGGAACACCGTTACAATGATAGGAAGGCCTGTCTGGCCATCCCAGGCGTATGTTTCTCTGATCTGGGAGGATTTCTGGCATCGGAGCGGAGCCTCTATCTGCCGGAAGAGCATCTCTCTGATCAGAATGCCAGTCTAGCCATGCCGGAGGTATATCTCCGTGATCGGGAGGCCATCTGAGATCAGAGGGGAGTCTGCAGGCGCTGGAACACCATCTCTATGACGGGAATGCCACTCTAGCCCTGTGGGAGCTATGCCTCTATAATCCCAGAGGACTTGCGGGAGCGGAAAAGACTCTGTAGGGGCCAGAACACCGTTTCCACGAGCGGAATGGCACACTAGCCGTCCCGGATGCAACTTCTCTATGATGCGGGAGACACTCCAGCCTTCCACCCCTTCTCAGGCTCCACTTTTGTCTGTCCTAAAGTGCCCTCCAGCTTCTCACGAATTTTCAGGCTCCACGTTTCTCTAGCCTCTCCTTACCCTCTGGCGTCCCATATCTTTCTGGCCTACAACACGTGCTCAGCCTCCACTTACTTCTGGCCTCTAGCTGCCCTCCAGCCTCCCACCCCTTTGCGGCATCCCACCCCTTTGCGGCATTCCACTCCTATGCCGCCTCCACTTACTTCTGGCCTCCATCTCCCCTTCAGCGCCCCCACACCCCCTTCAGCCCCTACTTATTTTTGGCCTCTACTTAGAACCACCCCCTAGTGAGCCTCTCCGCCCCCCCCCCCCCCCGCCATGTGGCCTCAGACGTGTACTTGGGCCCCCACCCCTTTTCGGCCTCCACTTTTTTCTGGCCTCCACCTCCCCTCCAGCCTCCCACCCCTTTGCAGCCTCCCACCTCTTTTCGGCCTCCACTTTTTTCTGGCCTCTACCTTCCCTCCAGCCTCCCACCCCTTTGCGGCCTCCCACCCCTTTGCGGCCTCCACTTTTTTCTGGCCTCTACCTTCCCTCCAGCCTCCCACCCCTTTGCGGCCTCCCACCCCTTTGCGGCCTCCATTTTTCTCTGGCCTCTACCTCCCCTCCAGCCTCCCACCCCTTTGTGGCCTCCCACCCCTATGCAGCCTCCACTATTTTCTGGCCTTTACCTCCCCTCCAGCCTCCCACCCCTTTGCGGCCTCTATCGACTCTGTAGTCACCGGAACAACGTCTCTTTGTCAAGGATGCCCCTCTAGCCGTCCCAGAGGTATGTCTCCGTCATCAAGGAGGATATCTGGGATAGGATGGCACTCTCTCACTGATGGAACACCGTTTCTATGATTGGGACTCCACTCTAGCCATTCCCCAGGTACGTCTCCATGATCCGGGAGAACTTTGGGATTGGAGGTGAGTCTCTAACCGCGGGAGTACCATGTCTAGGACCGCAACGCCACTCTAGCTGTCCCAGAAGGATGTCTCAAAGACCTAGGAGGAGCTCTGGGATCAGAGGGGACTCTCTAGCCAAGGGAAAACGGTCTCTCTGACCGGAATGCCAGTCTAGCTTGTGCTGGAGGGATGTGTCTATGATCCCTGATGATTTCTGGGATTGGGGAGGATTCTCTAGCCGCCAGAACAGCGTCTCTGTGACCTGAACGCCCCTCTCGATGTTTAGCAGGTGTGTCTCCATGATGTGGCAGGAATCCTGGGATCGTAGGTGCCTCTCTAGGTCCCAGAAGAAAGTCTCTCTTACAGGAATGCCATTCTAGCCGTCCTGGAGGTATCTCTCTCTGATCCGGGAGGACTTTCTGGGTTGGAGGGGCCTCTCGAACCTCCGGAAGACTGTCTCTATGACAGGAATGCCACTCTGGCTGCCGGGGAGGTTATGTTTCTATGATGCGGGAGGAAAGCTGTCTTCGGAGGGGAGTCTCTATGTCCCCGAACACGGCCTGTATGACCGGAAGGCCCGTCTAGCCGTCCTGGAGGTATGTCTCCAGGATCCGGGAGGACATCTGGGATCAACTGTGACTCTCTAGCGGT
>NW_028114027.1:5000-87581 GCF_964289735.1 Phaethon aethereus | reverse complement strand
GGTGGGGATTCTCAGTCGCGACCAAGTAAGGCCAGTCAAGGACGAGCACCCCTTGTAGCTGATGCCTCCGACCATGAGATCCCTTACCGGACCTCTCCTGATTTTACTCGGACTCACCAACCTGGTGACAGGTAATCAAAATTGCACCGAGTGCATAAGAACCGCCCAGCACGGACGAGTAAGTAATAAAACATTAATGTACCACACCTATTACGAGTGCAAAGGGAAACAGAATGGGAGTTGTATATACAATGGAACACAATATAAGAAATGCTCGGTGGAAAATGATACTGTTTGTTACGATCCAAAGGAACTTCTTTATCAATAGTGGGTAGAAATGAAAACAAATTCGGAAGTAGGAAGATTAATTGGAATAAGTAAGGATATGGCCAATTTGAGCACATCAGTATCGGTAATTTTTGATGCATGCGATATTATAGATGATGATCTGGATATTAATTGTGGGAGTGTAGAGTGGAGATGATACTATAGTAATCAACCAAAATATATTTGCCCAGGTGGAGGTGGACGTCAATGTCAGATAAATCCTGATTATGTACCTAGTCAAACGGTGAGATATCAGTCAGCACACCTATGTGGAAGAAGGGGATGGTCTTGTGTATGTTAGGATACTGCAAGCTGGGGATATGACAGCCAATGTGGGGATTTACAAGCTTCAATCACAAGGGTACAAACAGACCATAATTGTACAACCTGTACCTGTAATTTAGTAAATTTAACCCTTATAAATTTAGAAATTTGGAAACAGAAAAAAATAACCAAAATTGGACTTAAGATATATGGACCTGGAGAAGACCCAGGTGTAGTTATTAATATTGAAATGAAAGAAAAGAGAATCGGTGCAGCATAGACTGTTATTTAAGTCATTTTGTCATGAAATGGAAACAGGAACGAAATATGAAATTCCCACAGTGGCTAAAAATCTATTTGTAAATCTTGCTGAGAACATTGCTAAGTCACTAAATGTAACTAATTGTTATGTATGTGGTGGAACTAATCAGGAGAGAATTGGCCCTGGGAGGCCCAAGAGAGCAACATACCAGACCCTAATGTTTAGAACATATCAACTCAGGTCAGGAAACAACAATGGATATTACAAACCAGCATAATAAGAAGAAGCTGTTGGCAAAATGACGCTGGGAGTAAACCAGTCGGATATTTAGTATGTGAAGGGGGATATAACTGGAATAGTACTTACCAAAAGTAGGATAAATGGGGCACTGCCCAAGAAATAAGTAAAAATCATGCGAATTGGACCAACGGAACCACTATTGATAAAGGGTGGTCAAGTCCAGAAGGGCAATATTGGATCTGTGGAAAATTTGCATATACCCGATTACCAAAAAATTGGACCGGAGCGTGCGTGTTAGGAACTATACGGCCAAGCTTTCTCTTATTACCTATAAACCGAGGAGAACGCCTAGGGGTACTGGTATATACAGACGCATTAGAAACTCACAACCGAAGGGAAAAAAGAGAGCTACAAATAGGAAAATGGAAAGATAATGAGTGGCCACCTGAAAGAATAATAGCATATTATGACCCAGCGACATGGGCAGAAGATGGGTCCTGGGGATATAGGACCCCCATTTATATGTTGAATAGAATAATCAGGTTGCAAGCTGTAGTAGAAATAATTGTAAATAAAACGGGTAATGCTCTAGGATTGGTGGCTAAACAAAATACTAAAATGCGTACAGCCCTATATCAAAATAGACTCGCACTAGACTATTTACTAGCACAGGAAGGAGGAGTCTGTGGAAAATTTAATCTCACAAATTGTTGTTTAGAGATAAATGATGAAGGAAAAGCCATCAATGAATTAGTAAGAGAAATGAAAAAAGTAGCCCATGTGCCAGTCCAAACGTGGAATGGAATAAATGTCCAAGGACTATGGACAACGTGGGAAAATTTATTCTCAGGAAACTGGGTAACAAAAATCATTATCGTTTTGTTAGGATTGTTTGGAGGTATGTTAATAATACCATGTCTAATTCCTTGTCTTTCACAAGCTGTAGCTTCTGCGATTAATGGAATGAAATTTACAGCCACTCCAATAGAACCAACACAGAGTGAGAGAAAACATGTTTTAATGTTGGTAAAACATATAGAGGAACCCGAGTTAATACCCATCAAACAAACTTTAAATAAATTTTACACGAATCACAGTGGTGAAAAAGAAAACGGGGGATTGTGAGGAATGAGCGATTCGTGTAAAGAAAATCTAGTGAATATAAGCTTGAAGCAAATGTCATTTATATTGAAATAAAGGAATATATGTAGGGCATGACCATAAACAGGGGAGTGGTAGTCTTTATGTAACTTCCTGATAAGTATAGTTTGGGTAACTCCCTTGATATGTGAAGCTTATGTAGCCTCCTGATATGTAAGTTAGTTCCTGATATACTAGTGCAAACCAGTGTTGTAAATAACCGCAGAAATGTCAAGAAAATGTATAGCCAAATAAGGTAGCATAATATAAGTGGAATAACGGAGCGCCTGCACAAACAGAGAGGTCATGTAGGGTGCACTGACGAAGAGGAACATCTTCCTCCCAACGACCACCGGACGACCACCTAGAAAAAGATGAAGCATGCGCAGACCGGGGAAGTGGTGACGTACTTAAAGAAAGAGTCATCTTCCAAGAAAAAGGCGGAGAAAGGCAAGAAACGAAGCCTAGAGAAGTATAAAGGAAGGAACTGTAAGAAGTGAAGGTGTGCATCTTGGTGGAGCGGAGACTCCCGGCGCACCCAGCGCTGTTTGCTTGCCTCTATTTGTTTAATAAATTGCAAACTTAAATTGGAATCCTGTTTGGGACTAAATCATTTATCACAAAACCATTCTTCAAGCAGCTGCAGGCTGCAGCTACTGCAGTGCCCTGACCCTCCACTTCCCCAGGCTAAACAAGCCGTTGTTAAAAATAAATATATTAAGGTCTGCGCCCGCGATCCTGCAGACACCGCCCCCCCCCGCGACACACGCGCGCTCAGACTCACTCAGCCACCCCCCCACCGCGCGCGCGCGCTCCCCCTCCCTGCGCTGCAGCTCCGGACCCGCAGGCCGGTGGGTGCGGCCCCCCCCGGCCGGAGACTCTCCGGCGCCCCGGAGCAGCGGGGGGCAAGGGGGGCTGCAGCCGCGCGTGCCCCGCTGCCCGGCAACCGGCCCCCCCGGCGGCGGGGGAGGGAGCCTGGCGCAGAGGCTGGCTGGGGGAGGGGGGATGGCGGCGCTTTTCGGAGGTTTCTGTTTGGGTCGGTTGGGTTGGGGTTTTTTTTTTCTCTTTTCGTTTTTCACCTCCCCCGCCGTTCGCGTTCGTTGGTTTTCACCGCGCGGCGGCGGCGGCCCGCGCGCAGCGGGGCTGTTGTGCCAAACGCGGGTTCCGTCACCCGGTGCGCAGAGCGCCGGGAAACACACGGAGTCGAGACGGCGGCTTTTCTTCCGCCCCTGCGCCGAGCTGGGTGCCGGTGGTAGGCCCACAAAGCTGGCGCGCCTCGGTTAACGCAGGGAAAATATTTCTACGCTCCGAGCAACAAGTCACCGTTATTTTTTTGAGAGCTGGCGCAGGCGCCCTTGCGCCTGTTGGTTCCCGCAAGCCTCGTCTCCACGGCGACAGCGTCCTCCTTTTTTACTGCGCGTGCCCCGTGAGGAAGGGGCTTCTGTGGGTAGGGGTCTTCCCCTACCGGAGGGCAGGCTTGTGCTATGCCGAGTCGATGTTAATTAGATGTTACTTAGGATAGTTCACTCAAAGGTCGGCAGTTGCGTTCCCTTTGCGGTTGCCTTGTTCCTTCCCTCAGGCTTGCGCCTCGTTGACTCCTAACAGAGCCTAAACAATACCCCCGCTTTGTGCCTCGCATACCTTCAGCAGGGTGACTGACCGACGGACTGGCCGACCGACGGACTGAGGACGAAAGGCGGGAGGGGGGCACGGGTGCGGCAGGGACGCCGCGGGGTCCTAAAGTCTCCCGCCTTCCTTCCTTCCCCGGGCCGGCAAAACTGCTGGCGGAAGGGGGGGGGGGGGGTGTCTCCGTGTGTGCGTGTGGCCGCGGGCGAGGGGTTCGTGCCGGGGCCGGTTTGGGAGCGTGTGTGGCGGGTGTGCACGCAGTAAGAAACGAAAAAGTCTGGTAACGCTGTGGACAACGCCGCCTTCTCTGCTACAGCCTGCGCTGTGGCCCGCCTCGGTGTCCGCCTGCGGGCGATGTGCTCGGCTCGGCTCCCGGTTGAAGCCGTCCCTGGGAAAGCAGCAGCCCCGTGCCTCGGCCTGGGCAGAGACCTGCGTCCCCGAGGCCGGGCTCCGGCTGCCGGAGAGGTGGGCCGCGCCTCTCGCTAGCGGCCGTCGGCGTGTCCGTCGCCAGCGGGATGCGTTCCAGTGGTGAGCAGCGCCCAGAGGACAGGCCCAGCAGCCTCAGGCAAAGCGGGGTCGCTGCTTTGCTGATGGTGGTGTCCGAAAAGGCGGTTTCGTTTCCCGGCGTGCGATAGGCCAGTCTCACACACCGAGACGAGATACCGGTTTATTCCAGACCTGCGCAGAGCTGGGTGCTGGGTGGTAGGCCCACAAAGCTGGCACCCCGCGGTTAACACCCGGAAAATATTTGTAGGTTTCTAGCAACACTTACCAGTATTCTTAAACATACCTCAGCTGCCACCACGTTTACACATAAGCAGATTAACTTCTGGCGGCCTTGTAGCAATGGGGCTCGCTGCGGTGGGGTGGGGAGGGCGGGCGGCTGGGGCTGGGCACCGCCGCCTCTGCCTGGTCCCCGGTCCCCGGTCCCTGGTGGTGAGAGAGAAGAGTAAGAAAAGGTAAGGGGGAGGGAGGCTAGATAAATAAATAGCTAAAAAAATGACAATCAAAAAGAAACGGGGGGTGTGCAGGGTGCGTGTGGGTGTCTTTACACAGAACTCTCCGGGGTGAGGGCAGGCGGGCGGTTTGGGAGGAGGGAGTGGGGAGAGCAGGTTTAGGACAAATGCTGATCTGGCACTCTCTGCTAATTCTTGATGGATTAACATACACCGACCTATGGTTAATGAATGTAATAAATAATTCATTAACCGGTAATTAATATACGAAGTAATGATTAGCGATAGAGCAATACAGATTAATATTTACTGGAATTAACATCCAGTGGATTAAGATCACGTTAATAAGGAACTACTTTACTGATAACAAGTTCTAGGTGAGGAACAGAGCCGTCGTGTAGCACGTGTAATTAATGATAATTAATAATGATGAATTGATAGTAGATAATTACAACAGTAAATCAGAGTGATGATAAAGAAAAAAAAATACATGATAAGTAACTGGAGGACAGTAGTGTTAATGCAGTACCACAAAATACTAATAAATAAAATAATCGATCTTAATAGGTAACGACTGTTATTAATAAGTAATTATTAATGATTGATTTAGACTAATTTGATTAATAAAAACTTAATCAGTTCATTAATTTTTTATTCATTTATTTGTTGTAGACCGATAGATACTATATAACTCAAATAGCATCGATCAATAGGAATGAAGAGTTAATAAGAATTTCAGTTATTAATAATGGTCAGCTTACTCACGTTTGATGGAGGTCTTTGTGGCCTTGCCGTAGAACATCAGGCTGCAAGGCTTTCGCCTCATCCCAGACATCACTCAACAATAGTCAGTTATGAGACTGTCTGACTGCAACCCATCAGGGTTGCTTTTGAAGAGGAGCGTGTTGCTCCAGTCAAACCCTGCTACTCCCTACAGACCCACAGTGGTTTCCCACATTATCCACCCTGTGACCTTAGTCACAACTCACTAAGAGGAACATTGTGTAATTTGTATTTAGGTGGGTCGAGGCATTCATCTCTCCTTCCTGTGTTTTCATCCTCTCTTGTTGGTTGGTAATTTATTGTTGGGATCACTCTGCACGGCTCGACCTTAAGGAGAAGGAGCTGCAGCATTGAGAAGCTGGTAAACAGCTAGATATCTGCACGGCTCGGCCTTGAGAAGAGGGAGCTGTGGCATTGGGAAGCTGGTAAACAGCTGGACATCTGCAGGGCTCGGCCTTGAGGAGAAGGAGCTGTGGTAAACAGCTAAGAAGCAGCACTGTATAAGAAAAACAGGATGGAACCCGGACCACGTAGCAGTAACCGCAAGTAGGAGGAGTATGATAATGCAATCTTTAGGGCTAAGCCAATGATTGTAAGACAAGTATGCATAAGGTAGAACTTAGTGTATAAATATGTGTAAGGTTTTGCAATAAAGTTGAAGCTTGCCTTATCACTCATATTGAGTCGACTGCTTGCCTTCCCTCACTCGTCGCAAGTGGCGCCCGAACAGGGACCCCATCCTTGTTTTTCACCGGACAGCGAGATCGGAGAAGCACTGGTAGCAGCGACCAGGGAGCAGAAGATCGGCGGACGCTGCCGCGGCGCGCCTGATCCGTGCTTGAACCCAGGATAATTAAGAAGGGGTTCGCCGTCCGAAAGAAGGCTACCCATGGGAAAAGGCTGCAAAAATAATTGACCGGATAATTAAGAAGGTCAACATAGCGCGCAATGGAAATAGAGGTAGCGTTCGAAATCTTAAAATGCTTTTTAGAAAAGCGGGGAGTAAGCCAATTAAAAGATCTGGCTGGGTTAATTACATTAGGGAAAGCGAAAGGGTCTTTTAAAGACCCTGAAAGTATGTTTGAAGTAGACGAGTGGCGTTCTTATGGAGATTGATTGTGGGATCTAGTAATCGATGATGATAAATCAGCAAAAAAAATTAATGAAATCTTGGAGAGATGTTATTAATTGCATGAAAAGATATAAAACTGAAAAGTGAATAGCACAGGCAACAAAGACAGTATAAAATTTATGACGCTCTGGAGGTTGATCCTAGAGACATTAAAAGAACTAAAGGCAGAACGCATCACATGAAGAAGGGGCGATGGTCAGACTCCTGCCACATATGCTCTCTAAGAGAGGACTGAAATATGATGAATATACACTTAGAAGGCTTCTAATTTGGTGCCAAAAAGGGTACCCCCCCGATGCGTCCGTGGCGTTTAAGGCAGAGACGTGGGAGGAGATAGGAAAAATGTTATAGGAACATATTGGGAATGGAGATAAAACCACCGCAGAGTTAGTGACGGCATGGAAGTTGATGTTAACCACATTAAAAGCCTTAAAGGCAGAGAGAAAAGCTGCAGCTGATATGGAGGAGGCTGTTAAACCGTCTTCAACCAATCCCTTTTTAACTGAGTCAGAGGGTCCAGGACCTTCAGCGACTCTGACTGCACCTCCTGAGGTGCCAGATGCACCGAGTAAACCGGCTGCATAAATAAGTCAGAGAAACAGATCTACGATGATGTATGTGAGGGCAAGACGGGACAACGTTGCCCAGAACAATGTACTCAGTGTTCCCCTGTGTGCCCATGTGAAAGATCAATGGGGTGAGTCTCGAAAGGAGATGGGCAAGCAGCGGAGCTAGCAACAACGTGGCGATTGCTATTGGAGACTGTTTTGAAGAGCCAGGGGCTAGCAGCAGACTCTGCAACAGCTTTTGAGTTACCTACCTGGGAGAAAGCAGGGAAATTGGTGTTTGAGGCAGCCTCTAAAGAGGATCATACGGCCGCGAAAGTGTTAACAACCTGGCGATTAGTCAGAGACTCTATAAAGGGGATAAAATCAGAGCGGACGGCGGCAGCAGCTGCCGCTGCCACAGCCCCAGGAGAGAAGGGAGGCCGAGCTGGGAATGGTGAGAACGAGCAACCCCCGCCCGCCTCCCCCCCCACCCCGCCCGCCCCCCGCCCCCGCTAACGCAACCAACGGAGGTGGCGAGTCCTCCTTGGCCCCCGCCTCCTGACCCGTGCGTGCCGCAACAGGAGGGGGCTGCCTGGGATGATTCTTCCCCCAAGTCAAGATCCGACCCTGCCCAACATTGGCGAGGCATGAGACAAGAGACTTTGGCAGAGAGGGAGGGGACGGAGCGAAGTGGGTACCGACCAGGTCGGTACGGCCGGCAGTAAGACCTGAAGACCTTGTCACACGTCCCACGGACGCAGTCAACTCCGACGTACCGCCAGCTGATGCTTTCACTCTTTTGTATGCGGAATGACGGCTCGTTGACTGTCTCAGCGGCTCTCCCCGGACGTTCAAGAGCAGGAACTTCAATATGCCATATTTGTAAAACGGTGTTGTGGGTTTGTTCTATGTCGTCGTAATTATTGTCACAAATGTATCATTTCTTTTGCAGGGAATCGAAGAGTATATTTCAATTGCTTTTTTACCATTCCCTTAGCAGCTGAGGATGCAGAGAAGTTTGCCTTTATGGTACCATCGGTAAATAAAGGAGAGCTAGCAAAAAGTATCATTGGGTAGTGTTACCACAAGGAATGCAAAATTCACCTACGATGTGTCAGACATTTGTGGCATGGGCTCTAGAACCGGTGTGGAAAAAGTATCCAGATTTAATAACGTATCATTATATAGTTGATATATTAATAGCAGGGACACAATTGAATGCAGACCACATTTTACAGCACTTAGAGCACTATTTAGGAAAACGGGGTTTAAAAATAGCACCGAAAAAAATTCAAAAGAAGGAACCATGGCAATATTTGAGCTGGATTATTACCAGGGCAGTGGTCCACCCACAAAAAATAAAGATTAAGGCGAAAATAGAAAATCTTTCTGATGTCCAAAAATTAATGGGGGATATACAGTGGGTTCGCAATATTTGCGGAATTACTAATGATGATCTGAGGCCATTGATGCCGCTCCTGGAGTCTTCGGTGGAGGCTCCAGAGCGACGTCAACTGGACGAGGATCAACACCAGGCTTTGCAGAAAATTACTGAGAAGATAGCAACAACCTATGCTCACAGATGTTCACCTACTGAGAGTATCTCGCTTATGATAGTTAATTCAGGAGGGGAACGGCAATATCCACTAGGATTGACCGTACAGTTAGGAAATACAGCAAACAGTTTGAAAGTATTAGAATGGGTTTTTCTCTCCTATCAACCCAGAAAAATAGTGGTCACCAGATATGAATTATTTGCACAACTCATTATTAAGGGAAGACAAGGAATTGTAGAAATATCTGGATTAGAACCTGTAATAATTTATGTTCCTGTATCTCAAAAGTACTTAGATTGGTTGTTAGCCAGTTCTCTGGAGTTTCAGATCGCAATCTCTGATTTTTTAGAACAGGTTACAAATAGCTATCCGTCCGATAGATTATTGTCACTGTTGGCTAATCAGCAGTTTGAAGAAATGCCTATGTGATCGGAGACCCCAGTGAATGGGATGACAGTCTTTACCGACGCAGGACGCAAATCCCGTTGTTCGTGAGTCTGATAGTCACGTGTTTGATATGCCAGGTTCAGGCGTGGTTTTCCGTTCAACCAAGAAAAAATATCTGGGTTACACTAGCTAATCAAACGGGCCAAGGCCACCTTTGCTTATCTATATCCACTGCTGAGAATCTGTTTACAACATGCTTAGTTGGTCTGCCCTTAGGGGACTATGATTCGACAATGGTGGTAAAGAAGACCACCCCTGACCTAACCTTGTTTTTAAAAAATAACGAACACCTCTGCAGCTATGGATAAGTGGGACGGATGGATGACACACGGACCACAGGAGTTGTTGGAACCGCAGGAGTTGGGTATTTTAGGATGCATGACAGCCCCTACCTGTTTATATTTTAATTATACAGGACAGGACGATACCAGGTCACAGGATGTAAACCCCACGTTAGCCATTTTTCAGAATGCTACCAATTGGTGTAATTATACAACGAGCAACATCTCACGCTCTACTATTGTCCCAATGAGACTCCCTAAAGGAATATTCTTGATTTGTGGTGATCGTGCATGGCACGGTGTTCCCTCCCGTTTGAGAGGTGGTCCTTACACATTGGGGCACCTAACATTGTTAACTCCCAACACTTCTATGATATTGAACCTTACCCCACGGCATAGAATAAGATGACAGATTTGAAAATATCAGGAAGAGTGCAATGACCAACTGGATTTTTGGACTGCGGACAAAACCATACTAACCTCTTTCCTTGCCCCTGGGGTCGCTGCTGCCCAAGGCTTAACCACTTTAAATAAATTGGGATGTTGGCTAGCGAAACAAACCAATGCTACTTCTGCAACACTCAGTGCTTTGTTAATGGAAACTGACTCAATAAGGCATGCGACATTGCAAAATAGGGCAGCTATCGACTTCCTACTTTTGGCCCAAGGGCACGGGTGTGAGGAGTTTGATGGCATGTGTTGTATGAATTTAACAGATACATCACAGTCGGTCACTCAACAATTACAAAAACTGAAGGACTTAACAGACAGGTTACAGACAAGTTCACTAAACCTCGAATCATAGCTGTCAAGTTTGGGCCTAAGTGGATGGTTACAAGACTTAATAAAAGGGGCAGTTGTTATAGTACTTGTTATCTTAATACTAATGCTTATTGTACCATGTTTATTGCATTGTCTACAAGGAATGGTTCAAAAGGTAGTAAAGAATGCTTGGCTAGCGAATAACTCCAACAAGTATCTTACACACCCAATGAATGAGCTTTGTTAGATAATCACGCTCAAAACAAAAAGGGGGAGAGGCTACCACATTACCCTAAGAACGTTTGAATAAAGCCTTATATGTGCTAAATTATTTGAGGAAGGAGAAAGGACCTTTTCAACTGCTAACCAGGGGACGAGGTTGACGGTGGTGGCTGTTTTACCCATGGTTTTACCCATGGTTTTACCCACTTTGCAGGTGCCTCGAAGTGGGTGAGGCCATGGGTGCGGCAGTCGCCATCGTCATCGTTGGACACATCATGACACTATCAGGTGTCATCGCAATCTGGATGCCACCTCAGTCAAAAGAAAAAGTAGGGGTAAATCACACTGAAATTTGCGGTATCATGAGATGAACGTGGAAAGCTTTTGAGGCAAAGTGTTCTCTAACTACAAATGCTTTGGTAAGATATAATATTGGTCTTCATACCCTTATACAAGTACCTTTTTTCTATCACTAGGAGTAGTTTATATCACTAGAAGTAGTACAGCTAGATTTGTTTTGCTTTGTAATATTCTGCTATTGACTTAAGCATAAGTTGATATGTGACTGCCGATTTATGAAAAAATGCCGTGTGAACAAAGCCTACGAACCAATAGACGGGAGGGCTGTGGCGCGTGCAGCACGTCTGGCCAGCGGGCGCATACGCCATAGGCTCCCTGTGTTAAAAGGTGACAACTGAGGTGAGTTCCGACACTCGCTGGCCACGTGTGTCGAAACTCGTTCCTCTACAAATGTGTAATACCGGGATTTCCTGAAGGGCAGTGGGCCGGTGTACGGCAAGGCCACCGTTGCCTCCGTGGGGACGCCCACGTAAAGCTGGCACCTACCGACTGCTGGGCTGAGTTCGTGGCACAGGACGATACAAGAAGGTACAGAGGGTCCATCTTTCTCACAGTCCTCGGGTTGCGAATGATCCATCAGGTTTTGTTTATACAAAAACAAAAAGGGGGAGATGTTTTGATCACTCTGCACGGCTCGACCTTAAGGAGAAGGAGCTGCAGCATTGAGAAGCTGGTAAACAGCTAGATATCTGCACGGCTCGGCCTTGAGAAGAGGGAGCTGTGGCATTGGGAAGCTGGTAAACAGCTGGACATCTGCAGGGCTCGGCCTTGAGGAGAAGGAGCTGTGGTAAACAGCTAAGAAGCAGCACTGTATAAGAAAAACAGGATGGAACCCGGACCACGTAGCAGTAACCGCAAGTAGGAGGAGTATGATAATGCAATCTTTAGGGCTAAGCCAATGATTGTAAGACAAGTATGCATAAGGTAGAACTTAGTGTATAAATATGTGTAAGGTTTTGCAATAAAGTTGAAGCTTGCCTTATCACTCATATTGAGTCGACTGCTTGCCTTCCCTCGCTTGTCGCAATTTATAATAGGGGATGGTATTAAAGGGATGTATTCAGGATCATAGATGTGGATCCTCTTAACACGCATGGTTACAGCTCTAGTTATCATAGATTTCACACGTGACAATCAAATACGGACAATAACAATAACAATTATGATAAACATTAATACATACTGGGTTAGACTATGATCCCATCCACTAACTTTTAATCTGAGCCAACTGAAAATATTTTAAATCCACCTCGTTCATTGCCAGTTGCTTGGTTTCATCTTCTCATTGAGCTCATGGGTTTGGTCCACAGTTTTTTGCATTTCATCTCTAGCTTGATGCAGAGTAGCGGACACATTTGGAATTGACAGCAGGTTTTGCCAGGATAGGTGTTATTCAGCCATCCACAAACGCTGTTCTCCTTTAGTAGTACCATATTCAATGCTAATTGATTTTCTAAAGTCATCTGTGAGGCTGCTCGTGGGTACAAGCTGGGTGTTGCTTAGCCTTGCTGGCTGGCTGCATACAATTAGCTAGAGTCTCTCCTTGCCATGGTAGATTTTCTAGATATAATCAATTTTCAATTATCACAGCCGAAGAAGTCCAAAACAATCCCATTGCTAAGCTTACTCTCATCCCTGCTGTATAATAGCTTGGCCGTGACACGGAGGGCAATACATTTCTCTTTGTTCTGTACCCTCTTGGTTTCATTAATGACTACAGTGAATGACTCCTGAGTATGATTAAAAGCTATTATGGGAGATAAACTTGTGGAATTCCTAAAGTGCATTCTAACCCATCCCAATAGGGTTGACTGTAATCTGATATCTCTTCATTAGAACATACCCATACGGTCTCAAGCAGTGCAGGATACATTAGAGTGGTACTTGTGCTCTTTACTACTGGCTCATGAGTCTTGCGTCCGTTTTTTATAATGTTGGGAAGGAATCCTACATTTACTAGCCATGTGTTTAGAGGATTCTATCTGACATGCTGTCTGTAAGCTAGGGATTGGAGCACTGTAATTGTGGCACAGGCATATACTTCTTAAGGCGTGATGGAGGTCTGAGGCAAACGGTATCCATAGATAATCATCCATATTGTAACAATTTATCTTGTTTATACAATTCCATAGCCTGTCTGGTTCCAATGACATGGTATAATGGGGTCTCTTCACCCATTGTTTAAAACGTCTTTTATGATCAGGGGTGGTCCATATGCAAGAAACATTACTAGATTGTGGGCCACATGCAGATCCATACTTAGAGGTGTGAAATATGTTCATCTGATTCGTGTGATGAAGTGTAATCTTCTGGACTTTTATGGATTTCTCCTGCACCATAAAAAGGGGTATTTTACAGGAGAAGGTTAAACTACTTGGCTCGTATATCAGCTCAAACCAGTTTGACCACTGACCGCATAGTATTGTGTAAAGAAAGTGCATGCATAAGGTTTGGGGTCATCCTGGGGGCACGCCGAGGAAGATTCGAGAAGACTCTAGCAGGAAAAGAGGGCATGCGCCGAAGAAGACACGCCTGTTCATGAATATGTATTAACGGACAGGTTATAAACCAGGAACAGGAGCTGAACCGCGTGCGTCTTGGTGGAGCAGAGACTCCCGGCGCACCCAGCGCTGTTTGCTTGCCTCTATTCGCTTAATAAATTGTAAATTTGAATTGGAATCGTGTTTGGGACGAAATCATTTATAACAATTGGGGGCTCGTCCGGGATGGTCTTGGTTCCTGAATTCTGACTTGATCTAGGAGGGGCGCCCCACCTTTTGGTGGCTCCTGATCGGGTCGGGTCGGGACTAACGCCATCCTGAACCTGAATAGGGGCAAGCAAAGAATTTGATTTTTTATGAGCTCCCTTGCCGGCTGCAGCAGTTTATTTTGCCCGTAATTCTGCGCGCGAAGATCCGAACAAAGACGACGGAGTCGTAAGTATTTAAGGTGTATACCGTTCGGTTGGGTGGGATTCGGTTGCCTGTGTGTGTAAGAGTGTGACTGAGACGGAACCTCGTTCCGAAGCGATTGTGGAGGTCTTCTAACCGCGGTTCCAATCTCCCGCGAGGGACTTGGCCGGTGAAGGACCGAAGAGATTCTTATAGGATTCGTGGGTGGGTGATAGGTCCTAAACCCCCTGCAAGACACTCTTACTGGTAGCCAAGGGCTGTAGGAATTGCCACAGTAAAAATTCCTAGATGGGTCAGACGAAATCGAGACCCCAGGACCACAAGAAAGGGAGCGAATTACTAGAAATACCTCCGGAGAGTCCATTAGGAATAATGATTGAAAATTGGAATGATAGGGGCCCCAGAAAAGGAAAAAGTAAATAAAAATTAGTTCAATATTGTATGGTAGAATGGCCAAAAGAACGTTTGAGACCACATGTCTTTTGGCCCGTTTTTGGATCTTTTGAAGACTGGGTCTGCCAGGCCTTAAATATAGATGTTAATTCAAAGGAACCTTTTAGTCAGGAGGAAAGTGATTATGCAGGATTATGGGACAGAACTTTACATTCTTTTCCAGCCTCAATACTTACATTAAAAACAGATGAAAAGTTTGAGGAAGAAGAAGAGGGGAAAAGTGAAAAGGAAAAAGATGATAAATGGGAGCCACTGGATAACCTACCGCCTCCATGTTCTAATAATCCATCTCCGGCAGCGGCTCCCCCTCCGGTGGCCGTAGTACCTCTCTCTGTACCACCGTTGCCCCTATCTCCACCACCAACAGCACCGGAATTAGATCGACCTCCGGCTGCATGTACGAGAAGTAGGACTGCTGTATCTGAGGGAGCTTCTCTATATCCCTTACGAGAAGTACCCCTCGGAGGCAATCAGGGAGGCATGGGGTTTGTGGCAGTCCCGTTAAATACCACAGACGTGAGAAATTTCCAGAAAGAAATGGGGACCCTATTAGATGATCCCCTCGGAGTAGCTGAAAAATTGGACCAATTCCTAGGCCCCAATACTTATACCTGGGAAGAAATACAGTCCATTTTAGGGATCCTATTCACTGTTGAGGAAAGGGGAATGATTAGACAAGCTGGAATGAGAATTTGGGAAAGACAGAGTCAGGCAGGACCCCCGGGAGATCAGAAATGGCCAAATGTGGATCCCCACTGGGATCATCAACAACCCCCAGGAAGACAAAATATGAGGGATTTGAGAACGTTAATCATACAGGGAATAAGGGCAGCGGTTCCCCGAGGGCAAAACATTACTAAAGCATTTAATGAACAACAAGGGAAAGACGAATCTCCAACAGAATGGTTGGAGAGGTTGAGGAAAAACCTACCAATGTATTCTGGAATTGATCCGAATACAGTGGCTGGGACCGCACTCCTTAGAACACAATTTGTAGCTAAATCCTGGGGGGATATAAGAAGGAAATTAGAAAAATTGGAGGATTGGCAAGAAAGAGGATTAGAGGAGTTACTTAGAGAAGCCCAGAAAGTCTATGTTAGGAGGGACGAAGAAAAACAAAAAGCAAAAGCAAAAATTTTTGTAGCAGCAGTAAGGGAAAGTCAGAAAAATAAGACGACTCCTGGAGAGAAAAGGGAAAAAAGAATAGAGCAGACACCCCGGGGACAGCCTTATCGAGGAAGATTTACAATTCCCGTCTGTTACTCCTGTAACAAGAGGGGACATGTTCAGAAGAACTGCCGTCAGCGGGAACAAGATGAGAAGATGTTCAAAGAAGATTAGGGGTGTCGGGGGCTCTATCTTCTGGGGACTTCAACATCAACAGAGCCCTTGATAAAATTATTGATTGGTCCCCATAAAGAGGAAGTTTTATTTTTAGTGGATACAGGGGCCGAAAAGTCAACCATTCAAAAACTTCCAAAAGGAATAGAAAAAGGGAAGAGTTACGTGTCAGTAGCAGGAGCAAAAGGAGAGCCTTTTAAAGTAAATATATTGAAAGATGTAGAAGTAGAAACAGAAAAGAAAATTTGTCTTAATGATTTACTTTTGCTCCCTGAAGCGGAATACAATTTATTAGGAAGGGATTTGATTTTGAAGTTAAACTTGAGCATTCAGAGTCAAGGGGACAAATTGCAGATTAAATTATACACTTTAACACAAGAGGATGAAGAAGCTATTAACCTCTCAGTGTGGTATAAGGAAGGGGAAACTGGAAAGACAAAATGAACCCCATAAGCGTTCAAATAATAGATCCGCACCGCCCAATTAGAATCAAGCTATACCCTATACCTATGGAGGGTCGAAAAGGATTAAAACCTGTAGTTGACAGACTTTTGGAAAAAGGAACCCTAGAACCATGTATGTCACCTCGTTACACGCCCATTCTTCCCGTAAAAAAGCCGGACGGGTCATACAGGATGGTGCAGGACTTAAGAGCTGTAAATCAGCGAAAAATCACTAAATTCCCTGTGGTGGCAAATCCTTATACTTTATTGAGTCATATATCTCCCAAACATACTTGGTATAGTGTAATAGATTTGAAAGATGCTTTTTGGGCCTGTCCTCTGGATGAGGCATCCAGAGATTATTTTGCCTTTGAGTGGGAGGACCCCGAAACAGGACAAAAACAACAATTAAGATGGACTGTGTTACCACAAGGGTTTACGGAGTCACCAAATCTATTTGGACAAACTTTAGAAACAATTCTACAAGATTTCACAATACCTAAGGAGGTAAAATTATTGCAATATGTGGACGATTCATTAGTAGCAGGAGAAACTGAAGAGGGGATCCGAAAAACCACCATTAAATTGTTAAATTTTCGAGGGGAAAAGGGATTAAAGGTGTCCCGATCAAAGCTACAGTTTGTAGAACAAGAAGTAAAATATTTAGGACATTGGCTGAGTAAGGGAAGGAAGAAGTTAGATCCTGATAGGGTATCTGGGATTCTATCCTTAAGACCCCCACAGACTAAAACGGAAATTAGGCAAATACTGGGATTAGTAGGATATTGTAGACCATGGCTTGAAAATTATAGTGATAAAGTAAAATTCTTATATGAAAAATTAACTAATAACCAACTTAAGTGGTTTATTGAAGATGATCAGAGATTTGAGGAAGTAAAAAGGGCATTAATACAAGCACCTGTATTGAGCCTCCCAGATCTAGAAAAACCTTTCTATCTCTTTGTGAATACATCAAGCCAGACAGCATATGGAGTTCTTACTCAAGACTGGGCAGGAATCCAAAAAACCCATGGGGCATTGTTCTAAGTTACTTGATCCAGTAAGCAGAGCATGGCCTGCTTGTCTCCAAGCTTTGGTTGCTACAGCATTATTAATAGAGGAAGTTAGGAAGATTACCTTTAGTGCTCCTTTAAAAGTGTATACCCCACACAATGTCAGAAATGTTTTACAACAAGAAGCGGAAAAATGGTTAACGGACAGCCGGACCCTAAAGTATGAAGCAATACTAATAGACTCCCCTGACTTAGAACTGAGGGTGACTTCTGCTCAGAGTCCAGCACAATTTTTGTTTGGAGAACCATCAGAGGAATTACAACATAACTGTTTAGAGGTAATTGAGACCCAGACTAAGGTGAGACCAGATCTAAGAGATGCTGAGTTGTAAAATGGAGAAGCGCTGTTTATAGATGGCTCCTCCCGAGTGGTAGAAGGGAAGAGAAAATCGGGATATGCAATAATTAATAAGGACTTAGAAATTGTGGAATCAGGACCTCTTAGTCCATCATGGTCAGCTCAGGCTTGTGAGCTGTATGCCCTATGTAGGGCCCTGGAATTATTAAAAGGAAGAAGCGGGACTGTATTTACAGATTCTAAATACGCATATGGGGTGGTCCACACTTTTGGAAAAATTTGGGAAGAAAGAGGTTGGATTAATACTCACGGGAGGAATTTAATACATCAAGAATTAATAGTAAAAATTTTAAAGGCGTTAAGAGAACCAAAGGAGATAGCAGTGGTACATGTGAGGGGACACCAAAAGGGACTTTTGGTGATTACCGAACTAGAGGAAATAACTTAGCAGCTAAAGAGGCCCAGGAAGCAGCCTTGAGGACTAAAGTTGCCAAAATTAATGTCATACAAACAAAGGAGGACACCAGCAAAGAAGGACGAGAGGAAAGAGAGAAGGAGTTTACCCCAGAAGGACAAACAAAATTGAAGAAAATAGGAGCTAAATTAGAACAAGGAAAATGGGCACTGCCCGATGGGCGAGAAATGCTGCCAAAAGCCTACACCAGGCGATTATTAGAACGTTTGCATGCACAAACACATTGGGGTACAAAAGCGTTAAGTGATCATTTTCTTAAACAATTTGGTTGTATTGGAATTTTTGAAATAGCAAAGCAAATTACACAAGGTTGCTTAATTTGTCAAAAGGTAAATAAGACAGTGTTTCGACAAGCAGCCACGGGAGGGAGAAAAACAGCTTACAGACCTTTTGAGAAAGTACAAGTCGATTTCACTGAATTGCCTAAGGTAGGGAGGATAAAATATTTATTGGTAATAGTAGATCATTTAACACAGTGGGTAGAAGCGTACCCTGTAGCACGAGCTATGGCACAGATGGTGGTAAAAATTTTATTGGAACATTTGATACCTAGATATGGGATAATCCAGTACATTGATTCTGACCAGGGCACACACATTACTTCTAAAATAATAAAACTATTATGTCAATCATTAGGTATTCAGTGGGAATACCACACTCTGTGGCACCCACAAAGCTCAGGGAAGGTAGAAAGAATGAATCAAACAATAAAACAACAATTGGCTAAATTAATGATTGAGACACAAATGCCCTGGACGAAACGTTTACACTTAACAAAAACATACAGTGAGACTGGAATATCGCCATATGAAATGTTCTATGGCATGCCTTATTTTCAAGGAATGCCTCTGGGGAACAATGTAATTGAGGATCATAGTATCCAACAAGATATAATTACCATTGGAAAAAGATTAAAAGAATGAAGAGAGATTGGGATGGTGGCCCAAACACCACCTTTAGGATTTGCAATTCATCAGTTAGAACCAGGAGATAAAATTCTGATAAAAACATGGAAAGAAGGAAACCTATCTCCCCTCTGGGAAGGACCTTTCCTTGTTTTATTCACTACAGAAACAGCTGTGAGAACTGCTGAAAAAGGATGGACACATGTGTCGCGAGTGAAAGGTCCAGGGAAGGAGTGGAAGGTCACATCTGACTAAATTGCTGTGGGAATTTTATTGCGGCTACTCCTGTAATAGAAACAGGAGTGAAACATGAAATTCCCACAGTTGCTAAAAATCTACTTGTAAATCTTGCTGAAAACATTGCTAAGTCATTGAATATAACTAATTGTTACGTTTGTGGTGGAACAAATCGAGGTGAACGATGGCCATGGGAAGCTATGGAGAGCAATATAAGTAATCCCCAAGTTTGGAAAACAATGGGAAAGGGTAATAGGAAACAACAATGGGTACTCCAAACGAGTATCATCGGAAGGAGTTGTTGGCAAAAGAAGAACAGGAAAAAGGAGCTGGAACTAGAATTTGTCCTTGGTGTAGAAGGTGGTGTTTATTTGTAAGAACTGCAGGCTAACTGGCAGTTTTCTGTAGCCATAAAGCCTTGCAAATAAAGAGGATCGCCAGGCTCGGGCAAGTGCTCAGGTCTGGACAAACCACTGATCTAGCAAAGCTCTGGCCTTCACAAGCAGTGCTCAATTAATTTGGGTACTAAGAAAGCACTCCCTTAAAGGAAGGAAGAGGGCAAGACCAGAGGGGAACTGGTGTTGCGGCTTAAAAAGGGTCTGCCAAGGGCTGCAACCCCTTTGGGCTGTGACCGCCGACCACTATGGCCCTGACCGGACCTCTTCTAGTTCTACTTGGGGTGAGTTCCTTGACTCTGACTACGGCAAATAACTGTAGTCAATATTGGAACAAGTCCAGCTGGGGTTTACCCCAGAAAAATGGGAAAACTGAGGACCTTTTCTAATTGTACAGCCCGTACGTGTAATCAACAATAAAACCTAGTTTTTTCCTGTTACCCATAAATTAGGGAGAGCGACTAGGAGTCCAGGTGTATAACGAATGGCCTCCTGAGAGATAAACTTGGAATGGAATCAATCTAGGAGGATTTTAGGGAGATTTTATGGGTGGTGATTGGCTTACTAAAATCGGGATAGTTGTATTGGGGATATGTGGGGAATTGTTACTAGATTAATCTACTCGGTTATACAAGGAATGCAGATATCTGCAGTACTCAGTTGGAAACGAAAACACGAATCAATACTATAAAGAAAAAGATGGGGGATTGTGAAATATGTTCATCTGATTCGTGTGATGAAGTGTAACCTTCTGGACTTTTATGGATTTCTCCTGCACCATAAAAAGGGGTATTTTACAGGAGAAAGTTAAACTACTTGGCTGGTATATCAGCTCAAACCAGTTTGACCACTGACCGCATAGTATTGTGTAAAGAAAGTGCATGCATACGGTTTGGGGTCATCCTGGGGGCACGCCGAGGGAGATTCGAGAAGACTCTAGCAGAAGAAGAGGGCATGCGCTGAAGAAGACACGCCTGTTCATTAACATGTATTAGCAGACACGCCTATTCATGAATATGTATTAGCGAACAGGATCACGCTGAGGAAGATTCGAGAAGATCCTAGAAGGAGAAGAGGGCATGTGCCAAAGAAGACACGCCTGTTCATGAATATGTATTAACGGACAGGATATAAACCAGGAACAGGAACTGTACTGCGTGCGTCTTGCTGGAGCGGAGACTCCCGGCGCACCCAGCGCTGTTTGCTTGCCTCTATTCGCTTAATAAATTGTACATTTGAATTGGAATCCTGTTTGGGACTAAATCATTTATAACACAGATAATTAATCAGACTGAAATTAGCGGTATCATTAGAGGAACATGGAAAGCTTTTAGGGCAAAGCACTCTATAACTACAAATCCCTTGGTGAGATATAATAAAGGTTATCATAGCTTTGTACGGGCGCTTTTCCCATCACGAGGAGTAGTACAGCTATGTGAAATATGTTCATCTGATTCGTGTGATGAAGTGTAACCTTCTGTCCTACGTATCCTTGTATGACCGCAAGCCTAAGTCTAGCAGAGTGGTTAATGTATATAATGTAATACATTGTAAACTTCAATTGGAATCCTGTTTGGGACTCAGACGTTTATCTCAGCTAGAAAAAGCAATAGTTAGCTTGTCGGCAGAAATGGAAATTATCGCCAATTATCGTATACATACGGAGGGGTTAACAGATGGAATTTTGGCCTGTGAGAAAACTGCAGTTAGAATATCAGAAAATGGATGGCTGGGTAAGAAACAGATACTATGCTGGGTGAGAGAAAACAGCCCAAGAGATAAGAAAGTTGATCAAGGTTAGGGGAGGATGGGGAAGGCATGCAGTAACGGAGGAATATAAAGCACAATTCACAATTTTGTTTGCCTTGTAACATTCTGCTATTGGCTTGAGCATGGTTGATATGTGACTGCTGGATTACGGTAATATGCCGCGTGAACAAAGCCTACGAACCAACAGACAGGGTGGCTGGGGCACGTGCAGCACGTCTGGCCAGCGGGCGCGTATGCCATAGGCTCTCTGTGTTGAAAGGTGGCAACCAAGGCGTGTTCTGACACTCGCTGGCCACGTGTGTCGAAACTCGTTCCTCTGCAAATGTATAAATACCGGGATTTCCCAAAGGGCAGTGGGCCGGTGTACGGCAAGGCCACCGTTGCCTCCGTGGGGACGCCCACGTAAAGCTGGCACCTACCGACTGCTGGGCTGAGTTCGTGGTGCAGGACGATAGAAGAGTGTACAGATGGTTCATCTTCCTCACAGTCCTCGGGTTGCGAATGAACCATCAGGTTTTGTTTATAGATAAACAAAAAGGGGGTGATATTGGGATCACCCTGCATGGCTCGACCTTAAGGAGAAGGAGCTGTGGCATTGAGAAGCTGGTAAACAGCCGGACACCTGCAGGGCTCAACCTTGAAGAGAAGGAGCTGTGGTAAACAACTAAGAAGAAGCAAAGGAGCGCGTGGACATACAGAGGCGACCAATCCTGCCTCTGTGAGAGTCGCGTGGACTTAAAGCAATAGCCAACCGGGTAGCACTTTTAGGTGCGTGAACGCGCTGTATTTGTATAAAAAGCACGCTACGCTAACAATAAAGGTCTTTGGCCTGAAGCCCTGCCACAGTCCGTGCCCTATTACTCCACACTCCTGAGCAATTTTTTCTCCAGGCTTAACGGTCCCAGACCTCTCAGCCTTCCGTCCTATGGAAGATGCTGCGGTCCCTTAAATCAGCTTTGTGGCCCTTTGATAGCCTTGCTTTAGCAGGTCAACAACTTTCTTGCACTGGGGAGCCCAGCACTGGACACAGCACTCCAGATGTGGCCCACCGGTGCTCAGTGGAGGAGAAGGTTAACTTCCCTCCATCTGCCGGCAATGCTTTTCCTAATGCAGCCCAGGAGGCTGCTGGCCTTTGCTGCGAGGCTGCCTGGCTGGCTCATGCTCAGCTGCTTGCCCTCCAGGACCCTAAGGTACTTCTCTGCAGAGCTGCTATCTAGCCAGTCAGCCCCCAGCATGATGTCCACAGTGTGGCTGGATGACAGGCTGTCCTCCCCCGGGGACTTTCTCAGCAGCAGCTTGTCCTTCTTGGAGATCGGCTTCACCTCTGTCACAGGCCCCACTCATTGCTGCAAGTGTCACCTGGGACAACAAACCCCTCTCCTGCCAGGGCTGCACAGCCCAAGGCCGTTTTCTGTCTGGTCTTGGGGACTGCAGCTTTTGCTCTCGTTGTGAGAACCTCCTTCATCATTATGTTGCCTCCTGCCATCCACTCCAGCACACATCGGCTGTGAAGCCTTTCCACACAAAGAGGGCCAATCTTTTGGTATCAGGTGTCCATGTGACAAATCTGCCCTTGGCCCTGGTGCCACATCTGAGGTGCTACAGGCCTAATGTGCACCAAAGCCCACAGCCTGGAGCACAGACAGCAGGAGGACAACATGCCATCGCAAAGCTGTGACGTTAGGGGAGCAAGAGTCAAGATGGAAAAGGACAGCTCCCACAGCTTTTGTGACTGACGGAGATACAACATCTTTAGGCGAGACTAACAGGGAAGGCGAGAAGTGGAGGATGCCCTGCTTGCTACCAGAGCAGGTCAGATGTGTGGATGTTCTCTATGGGACATGCAACAGGATGTTGCGTGTGGGTCAGCTTCTAACTGTGCCACCCAGTCTGAGGCTCACCTGGACCTTGTACTCCCAAAAGAGGAAAAGTTGGTCAGGGATGGGAAGACCAGTTTCAGCCTTGGTTGTAGTCAGCATGAAACTGTGGTCTCCCAGATCTGCACAGAAGCGGGGAAGGAGAGTAGCCGAGCACAGACCCTGCACATGCGGGAATGAGAACTTGGCCTACTGAGGGCACTGGCAGGTGGGATCCCATGGGGGCAGTGTCAGGGCCCTGAGAGCATCCACAGGCCTTCAGGACCCTAATCAGCCTCACCTGGGGCCTCCATCCACACCTCTGTCCATGGGCCCAGGTGACCATTGAAGACCAGGCCTGAGTTTCAGCCCCAGCTTGATCGATGCTCTAGGTGTACTGGTCTCCAGACATAGCCTTGCCTGTCCATCGACCTTGTTCACTTGTACGTGAAGAGTCACTTCCCAGCTTGATTCTTTATGGGGTGTACAATGGATGACACTGTGGCCCTCCAAGTGCCAGAGCCCAGGTGAGTCACAGAGGCCTAGGGCCTTTCTCCTTCCTTTCTTCCCATCACTTGATCAGCTTTTGGGAGGAGAGGAAGGAAAAGCAGATGAGGTTTCTGGGTGCCAATGACTGAAAGGATGGAGCAGAGCCATCACATGTGAAATGATCTAAAGCCTAGGCTAGTTCAAAACTGTTATCTTCTGTTCCTATATCTGAGGCCTTCTATCTTCAGGAAGAACCTGGAAGCTCCGAGATCCCTCCATCTTGCCCTCTTTTAGCAATTCAGTTGACCGTACCCAAGTCAGAGGCTTTCCTTCAGTTCTGTTTACAGTGTAAAGCACCCCATGGTCTGGAGATATGGCAGGATAGTTGCATAAGGATCCCACTCCTTTGGACAAGAAGATGGATGTTCCCGGGAGGATGGATGTTCTCAGGGGGCATGACGTACCAATAGCTGTGTTCAGGGAGCTGGTCAAAGGCCTTGTCTCCATTTCTGTAACGGCGGCACAGATGCCTGGTTCATGTGTAAACTCTTTCTCCGGATTCTGGCATTTAGCGAGCAAGCTGGTCTGACCTCAGAGCTGGCCCTGCTTGGAGCCAGTGCAACTCTAGAGACCTCCTGACCCTCCTTCCACCCTGAATTGTCCTGTGATGTAGAGACCCTCTCCTCCAGCTTAGTCTCTTCTCATATGACATGTGGCAAGGCACAGGCCTGTTGGGAAAGAGACTGCTGCGAGGGGGTCTCTAGTCCAGCCTCCAGGCTGGCCGTGACTTTGCGGCGCTGAAACTTGAAGAGCTCCAAAGGTGGAGATCATGGCAACGCTCCTCCTAGTCCATTTTATTTTTCCTGAGGTTCAGCCTAAAGCTCCCAAGAGGCAGCTTGTGGCTGTTCCTTCTGTCGTATCAATGGTGACTGCAGAAAACAGGTTGGCTCCGTTATCCCTCCAGGCAGGTGCAGGCTCTTGCTAGGTAAACCCGTGCCTCCACTTCAGCAGGCTACAGACACCCAGCTCCCTCAGACTCTCCCCACAGCTCATCCTTTAGGCCCTTCACTTCAAGTTGGCAGACCTCCTCCAGACACTCCACTCTCCTTTCGAAATGTGAGAACCACTGACTCATATGGCATTGTCACAGTTCCCTTAGTCAGTCAGGTCCCTGTCCATGCTGCTGCATGGAGTTGTTTCTGAGCTTTTCCTTCAAAACCTTGAGGTTTCTGCTGGCCAAATCCCAGGTGTGCCAAGGTCCCTCTGGACTGAACCTCCAACAGTCCAGCTTTTAAAGTATGCGTGCCAACGGCCATCCTGAGTCGTGGTGCCTCTAACAAGATCAGAACTTAAGTAGCTGCAGGACACTACAGAGAAGAAAAGAGTACTGGCGTTAAGTTGAGTTGCAATGCGAGGTAGAAAGCACCACAGTAACCACCTCAGAGACACCAAAGGAAGGTTCAAAGTGAGCAAATGCAGGGCCACTGGATAAACAGTGAAAAGTCCTTGGCTTTTTGCATGGGTGGGGATAAGGATGGTTAAAGAGCAGGACTTGAGAGGTGGGAAAAGAATGAAAAGGGAATGAATGGTGAAGCAAAGGAAATAACCAGGGCTGTTTGGGGATACCTGTGAAGCAGTCCTGCATCTGAGCAACACTGCCTGGAGGAGGAGAAGACAACTTCAGCTGATCTGACTATGCCAGCATCTGACTTACTTCCATGGTCACGGGGAACCTGACAGCTTTCCCTACTGTCATCAAGGGCACACCTAGAGAGGAAGGAACCACAGCATCATTTAGTTTTCCACTCTCCTGAATGGGACCTCAGTAGGTCTCCAGTCCAACCTCATGCTCACAGCAGAATCGGCTACGGAGTCAGACCACTTTGCTCAAGGCTTTGCCACATGGGGGCTGGAAAATGTCCAAGGACAAAGACAGGAAAACATCTCTGGGAAACCTGCTTCAATGTTTGGATGCCCTTATGGAGAAAAAGATTGTCCCTATCTCCAGCCTCAACATTCCTTATTTCAACATTTGACTATCGTCTATTATCGTCCTGCCAAGCACCACGGTGACAAGACTGGCTCCATCTTCCTGAAAACCTCCCTGCAGGGACTGGCTGGCTGCTATGAGGTTCCCCAGACCTTCCCTTTCCCAGGCCGAAGGCAGCCCTTTCCCTCAGTTTCTGCTCCCCAGGCAAGTGCTGCAGCCCCTGCGCATCTTGGCAGCCTCCCACTGAAGTCACTCCCAGTTGTCAACGTCTTCCTTGATGTGGTGGATTGACTCTGGCCAATAGCCCGGCAGCCACGCAGCCGCTCACTCTTTCCCCCCCTTCCCCACTGGGACAGGAGAGAGAACAGGAAGAAATAAAGCACGGAAAGTTGTGGGTCAAGATAAAGACAGCTTAGCAGGTGAAAGAAAGAGATTTTTTAAAAATCAACAAGCAATAATAATAACAAGCAACGCAAAGGCAACCACTCACCACTTCCCACAAGCAAAAATGATGCCCAGCCAGTCTCCACACAGAAGACTTTTGAATGAAAAAACATTAATGGAGAAGCCGCTGCCTGAGCATTCACACACCAATCAAGGAGTTGCACACACACCACCCGAGACTTTAACTGCTGGGTCTGGAGTCCCTTTGCAGCAGGAGACTCCAGTGAGCCGACGTGTGCGCCTTTCGACTCTACACACACACACACACACACACACACACACACAGAGTCTCTCTTGGGTGCTTTCTCTTCCCTCAGGCTCAACCCTAGGTTTCCTGAAGCAGAATCTCTGACATGACGTATACCAGTTGAATTTATTAAGCGGTACAGTGGTGAAGAACAGCTTGAGCTGAGTGCCTCTGGAGACGGACCCCGAACCAGAGACTCTCTGGACAATTATACCCTTACAGTCTAAGCTCCCCTCCCCTTGTGAGACGGTTTAGTCCAGTTGGAGTATTTGGGTCTGGGGTCTCCTTTTTCCTCATTGGATCCTTTCACTGTCTCCAAGCAGGCCGTTCTTTTTCGTTTCTCGATGAGGCAACCTCTGCTGATGGATGTGGCTATCTTATCTTTCTAATTTACACCAGTTTCAGGGCCTTCCCTCACGCGACTAAGTAAGAGTTCAGTAGAACTTCATCAGTAGCTAGGTGAAAGTTCACCGCTCATGAAGGTCTAAGGCCTTTTACTAATGCTATGCAATGGATTGCATGTGAACTAGGAAGTGATTCCTGTAACAAAAATATTCTAGTTCCTTCTTCCTCTGTCCCAGCTTTTATTGCTCAGCACAACGTCGTACGTTAGAGAGTATCCCTTTGGTCAGTTGGGGTCAGCTGTTCTTGCCCATCTGCAGCCCACTCACTGGGAGGGAGCAGAGGCGGCCTTGACACTGTGCAAACACTGCTCAGCAATAGCCAGAACACTGGTGTGTTATCAACACTGTTTAAGGCACAAATGCAAAACATAGCACCACACAGGCTGCTATGAAGGAAGGTAACCCCATCCCAGCCAGATCAGTACACCTGAACTGGGGCCCTAAAACTGGATATAATTGGTTACAGGTGGTCTAACAAGCAATGAGCATGGGGAGACAACCACTTCCCTCACTCTTTTGGCGAGGCTCCTCTTTATACACTTCAGGACACTGCTGGCTGCCTTTGCTGCCAGGCCACACTGGATCAAGTGGTTAATGTCTTTTGTAGTTAATAATTCTAATCTTTCATATATTTTCACCTGTGCTGATACAATGACCATTTCTGAAGTAATGTTTTCAGCAGACTGTCTAGACAAAGGCCCTTTCCATTGTTCTCCTTCCCTTACTCTTTGTTCATTCAGATACTTCCCACCCACACTGCTGCTTTGAGCTTCAGGGACTAAAAGCCTGCCTGTCTTTCAGTAGTATAACGGTATCTTTAGCCAACTCTTTTAATTGTATCTACCTTTATCTATCTATCTATCTAAAACATTTCTCGTAAGATCATCCCTTGTAGAAAGGCGACCTCATTAGAGGCAGCTTGTACTTAGTATATGGTTGAGGAGTGTTTTATTGCTTAAGACACTTGATCGTGCTTTACTTTGCTTTGCTTGCAAATGGGAAACATCCTTCTGTGCCTGTGTGCAGCCAGTCCTCTAAGGAAAGTGGGTGGGAGATGGTGCAATGGAGCTCTAACATTCAGCTCCCAGAGTTCAGAGAAGTCTGATGAAGGGAAAGTGATGTAAATCCCAGGTGGCCAACGACAGGTGGGGAGTCTGGGGAGGTGAGGAGCAAGGTTGTCCACCCAGTGTCAGATCTCAAGGGACTGCTTTTCCTACCTGTCCAGACCTCCTCAGGAGACGCTCCTGACACTCAGGATCCATATCAGTTGGATAATGCTTCTATCACTTCTTTAAACTGAAATTAACAAAATACCGCCTTTAAAATTAAAAATAACTTTATTAGGTGCACTTTGAAATCTTCCTTCTTAACCACGCTATGAAACAACTCAGATTAGCTATACGAGTCTTGCAGACGTGGAGAACGTTACAGGAAGAGGCATGACTTGTTAGGGCTTTCTGTGTTTTAAGGAGCCCCATGGTGTATTTGGGGCTCAGTCCGTGAACCTCAGATACTGGGAGAAGACTGAACAAACCTCTCAAGAAGTCAAAGCCAGAAGCAAACCCCAAAATACCTTGAAGCATTAATGGGACTTAATGAGACCCATTACTGCCAAAGGCTCCTCATTGACTCATTAGAGCAGATACTTGGAGACGGTGACTGCAGGTAGGCAAGGGCACTGCACAGGTGGCTGTAATGCTGAGAAAACCCTTGGTTCGTTTTATGAAGCAGGCAAGGCCAAACCCTGAGCCCAGGTCCTGGGAAGGCAGTTTCTGAGAAGAGAAGAATAAAGTTTTGTCTCACTGGCCCTGGTGGTAGAGACAGCTGCTATAGTCAAGACGACAAAGACCTCAGTCCTTTTGGACCTCTCGGTCTTGCTAGAACCCTTGGCCATCTCTATGCAGGCTGCCCTACACTGTCCCATGCCTCACCTCTTTCCCTTCAGCTTGCTGACAGCCATCTTGCTTTCCCACCTAGCTCTCACCCTGGCATTTCTATGCCTTCACTGATGGCTCTCCACCCTCACCAGCTGCTCCTTGAAACACAAAGCCATGGGATAATCCAGACTCCCTCTGGGTGATCTCTTGCAGCATAAGACTACCCTCTCAGTGAGGATTATTTTTTCTCACATCCAGACAGAACCTTCCCAGCTGTAATTTGTGGAGGTTTCTTGCTCTTCCCGCTACTAAGAAAAGCTCCATTGTCCCTGAAACTGTGAGGAATGAGCGATTCGTGTAAAGAAAATCTAGTGAATATAAGCTTGAAGCAAATGTCATTTATATTGAAATAAAGGAATATATGTAGGGCATGACCATAAACAGGGGAGTGGTAGTCTTTATGTAACTTCCTGATAAGTATAGTTTGGGTAACTCCCTTGATATGTGTAGCTTATGTAGCCTCCTGATATGTAAGTTAGTTCCTGATATACTAGTGCAAACCAGTGTTGTAAATAACCGCAGAAATGTCAAGAAAATGTATAGCCAAATAAGGTAGCATAATATAAGTAGAATAACGGAGCGCCTGCACAAACAGAGAGGTCATGTAGAGTGCACTGACGAAGAGGAGCATCTTCCTCCCAACGACCACCGGACGACCACCTAGAAAAAGATGAAGCATGCGCAGACCGGGGAAGTGGTGACGTACTTAAAGAAAGAGTCATCTTCCAAGAAAAAGGCGGAGAAAGGCAAGAAACGAAGCCTAGAGAAGTATAAAGGAAGGAATTGTAAGAAGTGAAGGTGTGCGTCTTGGTGGAGCGGAGACTCCCGACGCACCCAGCGCTGTTTGCTTTCCTCTATTTGTTTAATAAATTGCAAACTTAAATTGGAATCCTGTTTGGGACTAAATCATTTATCACAACTGGGGACTCGTCCGGGATGGTCTTGGTTCCTGAATACTGACTTGATCTAGGAGCGGCGCCCCACCATTTGGTGGCTCCTGATCGGGTCGGGTCGGGACTAACACCATCCTGAACCCAAATAGGGGCAAGCAAAGAATTTGATTTTTTATGAGCTCCCTTGCCGGCTGCAGCAGTTTATTTTGCCCGTAATTCTGCGCGCGAAGATCCGAACGAAGACGACGGGGTTGTAAGTATTTAAGGTGTATACCGTTCGGTTGGGTGGGATTCGGTTGCCTGTGTGTGTAAGAGTGTGACTGAGACGGAACCTCGTTCCGAAGCGATTGTGGAGGTCTTCTAACCGCGGTTCCAATCTCCCGCGAGGGACTTGGCCGGTGAAGGACCGAAGCGATTTTTATAGGATCCATAGGTGAGTGAGAAGTTTGAAACCCCCTGCAAGACACTCTGCTTGGTAACCAAGGGCTGTAGGAATTGCCACAGTAAAAATTCCTAGATGGGTCAGACGAAATCGAGAATCCAGGACCAGAAGAAAGGGAGCGAATTACTAAAAATACCTCCGGAGATTCCATTAGGAATAATGTTAAAACATTGGAATAATAAGGGCCCTGGAAAAGGGAAGACAAAAGAGAAATTAGTTAAATATTGTATGGTAAAATGGCCAAAGAACCCCTTGAGACCCCACGTTTTTTTTGGCCTTTATTTGGGTCATTTGAGGATTGGGTTTGTCAGGCGCTAAACCTGTATGTAAATTCTAAGGAACCGTTTTGCCAAGAGGAGAGCGAGTATGCTAGTTTATGGATAAAGGCCTGTGTGGGCATTTTTCATCTTAAAACAGGAGTAGGGAAAAATAAGACCGTAGGGGAGCAACACATGGAAAAGGAAAAGAAGGATTGGGACCCCCTAGATCACTTACCTCCCCCGTATAATCCAGCTACCCGTCAAATACCGTCACCAAATCTGACGACTTCCCCTACGGCCCCGGGGTCGAATTCAACTCTAAGGGGAGGATCCCAAACTGAGCACCCAGAGCGTCTTTGTATCCTTTACGGGAAGTACCTCTGGGTGGAGATAGAGGATTGGCAAGAGAGAGGGTTGGAAGAATTACTAAGAGAAGCTCAAAAGGTTTATGTCAGGAGGGACGAAGAAAAACAAGAAGCAGAGGCAAGAATTTTTGTAGCAGCAGTGAGGGAAAGTCAGAGGAGTAAGACTCAGCTGGGAGAGAAAAAAAGATAAGAGACCAGAACAGCCACCCCAGGGACAATCTCATCAAGACAGACCCACAACTCCCATCTGTTACTATTGTAACAAAAAGGGACGTGTTCAGAAAAACTGCTGTAAACGGGAATGGGATGAGAAAATGTTCAAAGAGGATTAGGGGTGTTAGGGGCTGTATCTTCTGGGGACCTCAACATCAACAGAGCCCTTGATAAAACTATTAGTAGGTCCCCAAAAAGAAGAATTTTTATTTTTAGTAGATACTGGAGCTGAAAGGTCAACGATTCAGAAACTCCCAAAAGGGGTAGGAAAAGGAAAAGCCCAGATGTCAGTAACAGGTGCAAAAGGAGAACCCTTCAAAGTCCCCATCTTAGAAGAAGTAGAGATTGAGACAGAGACAAAAATTTGTTTAAATGATTTACTTTTATTACCAGAAGCAGAATATAACCTATTAGGGAGGGACTTGATTTTAAAACTAAACCTAACTATTCAGAACCAAGGAGATCGGTTATATATTAACTTATGTACCTTAACCCAACTTGATGAGGAAAAAATTGACCCCCAAGTATGGTATAAGGAAGGAGATGTTGGGAGATTAGATATGGAACCCATCAAGGTACAAATAACAGACCCTCATAAGCCAATTAGAATTAAACAATATCCTATATCTATAGAAGGCCGGAGAGGTCTAAAACCTATTGTGGATAAATTACTAAAAAATGGGACTTTGGAACCATGTATGTCACCCCACAATACCCCGATACTCCCTGTAAAGAAATCAGATGGTACATATAGGATGGTACAGGATTTGAGAGCCGTGAATCGGCGAACAATCACCAAATTCCCTGTCGTGGCAAATCCTTATACTTTATTGAGTCACCTGTCTCCTAAACATATTTGGTATAGTGTAATAGATTTGAAAGATGCCTTTTGGGCCTGTCTTTTGGATAAGGGGTTCAGAGATTATTTTACCTTTGAATGGGAAGACCCCAAAACAGGACGAAAAACAACAATTAAGGTGGACTGTGCTACCACAAGGGTTTACGGAGTCACCAAATTTGTTTGGACAGACCTTAAAGAAAATCTTACAAGGTTTTACAGTACACGAGGAGGGAAAAATTATTACAATATGTGAATGATTTACTGGTAGCAGGAGAAACTGAAGAGGAGACCCGAAAAGCCACCATTAGATTGTTAAATTTTTTAGAGAAAAAGGGATTAAAAGTGTCCTGCTCGAAATTACAATTTATAGAGCAAGAAGTAAAATATTTGGGACATTGGTTAAGCAAAGGAAAAAAAAAGAAATCAGATCCTGACCGGGTTTCTGGTATTTTAATCCTAAGACCTCCACAGACTAAAAAGGGAATGGAAAAAAAAAAACAAAAAAAACAAAAAAACAAACAAAACAAAACAAAAACAAACAAAAAAAACCCACAAAAAACCCACACACACTGGTGGGATATTTATCCAAATTGTTAGATTCGGTGAGCAGGGGGTGGCCAGCATGTCTCCAAGCCCTAGTTGCTATGGCATTATTGATAGAGGAAGCTAGGAAAATTACCTTTAGTGTACCTCTAAAGGTATATACGCCACATAATGTTAGGAATGTCCTCCAACAGAGGACAGAGAAATGGTTGACAGATAGTAGACTTTTGAAATATGAAACCATCTTGATAGATTCACCTAATTTGGAATTAGGAGTCACCTCTGCCCAGAGCCCCGCTCAGTTCCGGTTTGGGGAACCCTCAGAAGCAGTAGTGCTATAACACAATTGTTTAGAAGTTATAGAATCCCAGACAAAAGTAAGGCTCAATCTTAGAGATATTGAATTAGAGGGAGGAGAAAAATTGTTTGTAGATGGATCCTCCCAAGTAATAGAAGGGAAGAGAAAATCAGGATATGCAAAAATTGACAAGGACTTAGAACTTGTGGAATCAGGACCTCTGAGTCCATCATGGTCAGCTCAGGCTTGTGAGCTTTATGCCTTATGTAGGGCCCTGGAATTATTAAAAGAAAGAAGAGGGACCATATTCACAGATTCCAAATATGCATATGGAGTAGTCCATACTTTTGGAAAAATTTGGGAGGAAAGAGGCTTGATTAACACTCAAGGAAAGAACTTAATACATCAGGAGTTGATAGTAAAATTTTAAAAGTGTTAAGAGAACCAAAGGAAATAGCCGTGGTGCATGTGAGGGGACACCAAAAGGGATTAGATTATCGAATTAGAGGAAATAATTTAGCAGATAAGGAGGCTCAGGAAGCAGCCTTGAGGATTGAAACTGTTAAAATTAATCATACACAAACAAGGGAGGACACTAGTGGAAGAGGATAAGAGGAAAAGGAGAAAAAGTTTACGCTGGAGGAACAAGCAAAATTAGAGAAAATAGGAGCTAGAGTGGAACAAGGGAAATGGACATTACCTGATGAGCGAGAGATGTTGCCAAAAGCTTACGCTAGGCAGGTATTAGAACGCTTACACGCGCAAACACATTGGGGTACAAAAGTGTTAAGTGATCATTTCCTTAAACAGTTTGGCTGTATTGGAATTTTTTGAAATAGCAAGGCAAATTACACAAGGGTGTTTAACTTGTCAAAGGGCAAATAAGGCCGTGTTTCAACAAGTGGCCATGGGAGGAAGAAAACTAGCTTATAGACCGTTTGAAAGGATTCAAGTCGACTTTACCAAATTACCAAGAATAGGAAGATTGAAATATTTGTTAGTTATAGTAGACCATTTAACACGATGGGTCGAAGCCTATCCTGTAGCAAGAGCGACAGCTCAGACGGTGATAAAATTTTACTAGAACACCTAATCCCCAGGTATGGGATAATACAATATATTGATTCTGATCAAGGCACTCGCTTTACTTCTAAAATTATAAAATCCTTGTGCCAATCATTAGGTATTAAATGGGAATATCATACCCCATGGCATCCTCAAAGTTTGGGAGTAATAGAAAGAATAAACCAAACAATAAAGCAAGAGCTAGCGAAGCTAATGGTTGAAACACAGATGCCATGGACTAAATGTTTACCGCTAGCCCTTCTTAACATAAGGATCAAACCGCACAGTGAGACTGGATTATCGCCATATTAGGTTTTATACGGCATGCCCTATCTCCGAGGGAAACAATGTAGTGGAAGATTATAATATTCGGAAATATGTTATCATTTTAGGAGAAAGGTTGAAAGAACTAAGAGATATAGGAATAATGGCACAAACCCTACCTTTGGGGTTTGCAATCCATCAATTCAAACCAGGGGATAAGGTACTGATCAAAACTTGGAAGAAAGAAACTTTAGTTCCTTCATGGGAAGGACCCTTTGTTGTATTGTTAACTACAGATACTGCCATCCGGACTGCGGAAAAGGGGTGGACACACGCGACTCGAGTAAAAGGACCCATGAAAGACTGGAAAGTTATTTTACAACCTGGAACCACAAAAATAACATTAAAAAGGGAATGAACGTATGAGAAATGATCACGAATTAAAGACTATAGCATTAAGCAATTATCGGGCAGGACTAAGTTTATGTCCACTCTGTAAACCATGTTGTATGATTATTGAGGGTTAGGTGTAACCTGTGTAACAAATATATCATTTCCCACAGAGGCTAACAGGGACGTTTTCAAATTCAAAGCTGAAGTTTCCTCTGCATTCAGTGTGGACAGACTACTCCTATAGGAGATTTCTGGTGGGTAAGATTTATTACTGTCATCGAAATAAAGAAGTCCGCTTGAGAAGGGGGAGAGGGCAAGACCGGGTGGGGATTCTCAGTCGCGACCAAGTAAGGCCAGTCAAGGACGAGCACCCCTTGTAGCTGATGCCTCCGACCATGAGATCCCTTACCGGACCTCTCCTGATTTTACTCGGACTCACCAACCTGGTGACAGGTAATCAAAATTGCACCGAGTGCATAAGAACCGCCCAGCACGGACGAGTAAGTAATAAAACATTAATGTACCACACCTATTACGAGTGCAAAGGGAAACAGAACGGGAGTTGTATATACAATGGAACACAATATAAGAAATGCTCGGTGGAAAATGATACTGTTTGTTACGATCCAAAGGAACTTCTTTATCAATAGTGGGTAGAAATGAAAACAAATTCGGAAGTAGGAAGATTAATTGGAATAAGTAAGGATATGGCCAATTTGAGCACATCAGTATCGGTAATTTTTGATGCATGCGATATTATAGATGATGATCTGGATATTAATTGTGGGAGTGTAGAGTGGAGATGATGCTATAGTAATCAACCAAAATATATTTGCCCAGGTGGAGGTGGACGTCAATGTCAGATAAATCCTGATTATGTACCTAGTCAAACGGTGAGATATCAGTCAGCACACCTATGTGGAAGAAGGGGATGGTCTTGTGTATGTTAGGATACTGCAAGCTGGGGATATGACAGCCAATGTGGGGATTTACAAGCTTCAATCACAAGGGTACAAACAGACAATAATTGTACAACCTGTACCTGTAATTTAGTAAATTTAACCCTTATAAATTTAGAAATTTGGAAACAGAAAAAAATAACCAAAATTGGACTTAAGATATATGGACCTGGAGAAGACCCAGGTGTAGTTATTAATATTGAAATGAAAGAAAAGAGAATCGGTGCAGCATAGACTGTTATTTAAGTCATTTTGTCATGAAATGGAAACAGGAACGAAATATGAAATTCCCACAGTGGCTAAAAATCTATTTGTAAATCTTGCTGAGAACATTGCTAAGTCACTAAATGTAACTAATTGTTATGTATGTGGTGGAACTAATCAGGAGAGAATTGGCCCTGGGAGGCCCAAGAGAGCAACATACCAGACCCTAATGTTTAGAACATATCAACTCAGGTCAGGAAACAACAATGGATATTACAAACCAGCATAATAAGAAGAAGCTGTTGGCAAAATGACGCTGGGAGTAAACCAGTCGGATATTTAGTATGTGAAGGGGGATATAACTGGAATAGTACTTACCAAAAGTAGGATAAATGGGGCACTGCCCAAGAAATAAGTAAAAATCATGCGAATTGGACCAACGGAACCACTATTGATAAAGGGTGGTCAAGTCCAGAAGGGCAATATTGGATCTGTGGAAAATTTGCATATACCCGATTACCAAAAAATTGGACCGGAGCGTGCGTGTTAGGAACTATACGGCCAAGCTTTCTCTTATTACCTATAAACCGAGGAGAACGCCTAGGGGTACTGGTATATACAGACGCATTAGAAACTCACAACCGAAGGGAAAAAAGAGAGCTACAAATAGGAAAATGGAAAGATAATGAGTGGCCACCTGAAAGAATAATAGCATATTATGACCCAGCGACATGGGCAGAAGATGGGTCCTGGGGATATAGGACCCCCATTTATATGTTGAATAGAATAATCAGGTTGCAAGCTGTAGTAGAAATAATTGTAAATAAAACGGGTAATGCTCTAGGATTGGTGGCTAAACAAAATACTAAAATGCGTACAGCCCTATATCAAAATAGACTCGCACTAGACTATTTACTAGCACAGGAAGGAGGAGTCTGTGGAAAATTTAATCTCACAAATTGTTGTTTAGAGATAAATGATGAAGGAAAAGCCATCAATGAATTAGTAAGAGAAATGAAAAAAGTAGCCCATGTGCCAGTCCAAACGTGGAATGGAATAAATGTCCAAGGACTATGGACAACGTGGGAAAATTTATTCTCAGGAAACTGGGTAACAAAAATCATTATCGTTTTGTTAGGATTGTTTGGAGGTATGTTAATAATACCATGTCTAATTCCTTGTCTTTCACAAGCTGTAGCTTCTGCGATTAATGGAATGAAATTTACAGCCACTCCAATAGAACCAACACAGAGTGAGAGAAAACATGTTTTAATGTTGGTAAAACATATAGAGGAACCCGAGTTAATACCCATCAAACAAACTTTAAATAAATTTTACACAAATCACAGTGGTGAAAAAGAAAACGGGGGATTGTGAGGAATGAGCGATTCGTGTAAAGAAAATCTAGTGAATATAAGCTTGAAGCAAATGTCATTTATATTGAAATAAAGGAATATATGTAGGGCATGACCATAAACAGGGGAGTGGTAGTCTTTATGTAACTTCCTGATAAGTATAGTTTGGGTAACTCCCTTGATATGTGTAGCTTATGTAGCCTCCTGATATGTAAGTTAGTTCCTGATATACTAGTGCAAACCAGTGTTGTAAATAACCGCAGAAATGTCAAGAAAATGTATAGCCAAATAAGGTAGCATAATATAAGTAGAATAACGGAGCGCCTGCACAAACAGAGAGGTCATGTAGAGTGCACTGACGAAGAGGAGCATCTTCCTCCAAACGACCACCGGACGACCACCTAGAAAAAGATGAAGCATGCGCAGACCGGGGAAGTGGTGACGTACTTAAAGAAAGAGTCATCTTCCAAGAAAAAGGCGGAGAAAGGCAAGAAACGAAGCCTAGAGAAGTATAAAGGAAGGAACTGTAAGAAGTGAAGGTGTGCATCTTGGTGGAGCGGAGACTCCCGGCGCACCCACCGCTGTTTGCTTGCCTCTATTTGTTTAATAAATTGCAAACTTAAATTGGAATCCTGTTTGGGACTAAATCATTTATCACAAAACCATTCTTCAAGCAGCTGCAGGCTGCAGCTACTGCAGTGCCCTGACCCTCCACTTCCCCAGGCTAAACAAGCCGTTGTTAAAAATAAATATATTAAGGTCTGCGCCCGCGATCCTGCAGACACCGCCCCCCCCCGCGACACACGCGCGCTCAGACTCATTCAGCCACCCCCCTCCGCGCGCGTGCGCTCCCCCTCCCTGCGCTGCAGCTCCGGACCCGCAGGCCGGTGGGTGCGGCCCCCCCCGGCCGGAGACTCTCCGGCGCCCCGGAGCAGCGGGGGGCAAGCGGGGCTGCAGCCGCGCGTGCCCCGCTGCCCGGCAACCGGCCCCCCCGGCGGCGGGGGAGGGAGCCTGGCGCAGAGGCTGGCTGGGGGAGGGGGGATGGCGGCGCTTTTCGGAGGTTTCTGTTTGGGTCGGTTGGGTTCGGGGTTTTTTTCTCTTTTCGTTTTTCACCTCCCCCGCCGTTCGCGTTCGTTGGTTTTCACCGCGCGGCGGCGGCGGCCCGCGCGCAGCGGGGCTGTTGTGCCAAACGCGGGTTCCGTCACCCGGTGCGCAGAGCGCCGGGAAACACACGGAGTCGAGACGGCGGCTTTTCTTCCGCCCCTGCGCCGAGCTGGGTGCCGGTGGTAGGCCCACAAAGCTGGCGCGCCTCGGTTAACGCAGGGAAAATATTTCTACGCTCCGAGCAACAAGTCACCGTTATTTTCTTGAGAGCTGGCGCAGGCGCCCTTGCGCCTGTTGGTTCCCGCAAGCCTCGTCTCCACGGCGACAGCGTCCTCCTTTTTTACTGCGCGTGCCCCGTGAGGAAGGGGCTTCTGTGGGTAGGGGTCTTCCCCTACCGGAGGGCAGGCTTGTGCTATGCCGAGTCGATGTTAATTAGATGTTACTTAGGATAGTTCACTCAAAGGTCGGCAGTTGCGTTCCCTTTGCGGTTGCCTTGTTCCTTCCCTCAGGCTTGCGCCTCGTTGACTCCTGACAGAGCCTAAACAATACCCCCGCTTTGTGCCTCGCATACCTTCAGCAGGGTGACTGACCGACGGACTGGCCGACCGACGGACTGAGGACGAAAGGCGGGAGGGGGGCACGGGTGCGGCAGGGACGCCGCGGGGTCCTAAAGTCTCCCGCCTTCCTTCCTTCCCCGGGCCGGCAAAACTGCTGGCGGAAGGGGGAGGGGGGGTGTCTCCGTGTGTGCGTGTGGCCGCGGGCGAGGGGTTCGTGCCGGGGCCGGTTTTTGGGAGCGTGTGTGGCGGGTGTGCACGCAGTAAGAAACGAAAAAGTCTGGTAACGCTGTGGACAACGCCGCCTTCTCTGCTACAGCCTGCGCTGTGGCCCGCCTCGGTGTCCGCCTGCGGGCGATGTGCTCGGCTCGGCTCCCGGTTGAAGCCGTCCCTGGGAAAGCAGCAGCCCCGTGCCTCGGCCTGGGCAGAGACCTGCGTCCCCGAGGCCGGGCTCCGGCTGCCGGAGAGGTGGGCCGCGCCTCTCGCTAGCGGCCGTCGGCGTGTCCGTCGCCAGCGGGATGCGTTCCAGTGGTGAGCAGCGCCCAGAGGACAGGCCCAGCAGCCTCAGGCAAAGCGGGGTCGCTGCTTTGCTGATGGTGGTGTCCGAAAAGGCGGTTTCGTTTCCCGGCGTGCGATAGGCCAGTCTCACACACCGAGACGAGATACCGGTTTATTCCAGACCTGCGCAGAGCTGGGTGCTGGGTGGTAGGCCCACAAAGCTGGCACCCCGCGGTTAACACCCGGAAAATATTTGTAGGTTTCTAGCAACACTTACCAGTATTCTTAAACATACCTCAGCTGCCACCACGTTTACACATAAGCAGATTAACTTCTGGCGGCCTTGTAGCAATGGGGCTCGCTGCGGTGGGGTGGGGAGGGCGGGCGGCTGGGGCTGGGCACCGCCGCCTCTGCCTGGTCCCCGGTCCCCGGTCCCCGGTGGTGAGAGAGAAGAGTAAGAAAAGGTTAGGGGGAGGGAGGCTAGATAAATAAATAGCTAAAAAAATGACAATCAAAAAGAAACGGGGTGTGTGCAGGGTGCGTGTGGGTGTCTTGACACAGAACTCTCCGGGGTGAGGGCAGGCGGGCGGTTTGGGAGGAGGGAGTGGGGAGAGCAGGTTTAGGACAAATGCTGATCTGGCACTCTCTGCTAATTCTTGATGGATTAACATACACCGACCTATGGTTAATGAATGTAATAAATAATTCATTAACCGGTAATTAATATACGAAGTAATGATTAGCGATAGAGCAATACAGATTAATATTTACTGGAATTAACATCCAGTGGATTAAGATCACGTTAATAAGGAACTACTTTACTGATAACAAGTTCTAGGTGAGGAACAGAGCCGTCGTGTAGCACGTGTAATTAATGATAATTAATAATGATGAATTGATAGTAGATAATTACAACAGTAAATCAGAGTGATGATAAAGAAAAAAAAATACATGATAAGTAACTGGAGGACAGTAGTGTTAATGCAGTACCACAAAATACTAATAAATAAAATAATCGATCTTAATAGGTAACGACTGTTATTAATAAGTAATTATTAATGATTGATTTAGACTAATTTGATTAATAAAAACTTAATCAGTTCATTAATTTTTTATTCATTTATTTGTTGTAGACCGATAGATACTATATAACTCAAATAGCATCGATCAATAGGAATGAATAGTTAATAAGAATTTCAGTTATTAATAATGGTCAGCTTACTCACGTTTGATGGAGGTCTTTGTGGCCTTGCCGTAGAACATCAGGCTGCAAGGCTTTCGCCTCATCTCAGACATCACTCAACAATAGTCAGTTATGAGACTGTCTGACTGCAACCCATCAGGGTTGCTTTTGAAGAGGAGCGTGTTGCTCCAGTCAAACCCTGCTACTCCCTACAGACCCACAGTGGTTTCCCACATTATCCACCCTGTGACCTTAGTCACAACTCACTAAGAGGAACATTGTGTAATTTGTATTTAGGTGGGTCGAGGCATTCATCTCTCCTTCCTGTGTTTTCATCCTCTCTTGTTGGTTGGTAATTTATTGTTGGGATCACTCTGCACGGCTCGACCTTAAGGAGAAGGAGCTGCAGCATTGAGAAGCTGGTAAACAGCTAGATATCTGCACGGCTCGGCCTTGAGAAGAGGGAGCTGTGGCATTGGGAAGCTGGTAAACAGCTGGACATCTGCAGGGCTCGGCCTTGAGGAGAAGGAGCTGTGGTAAACAGCTAAGAAGCAGCACTGTATAAGAAAAACAGGATGGAACCCGGACCACGTAGCAGTAACCGCAAGTAGGAGGAGTATGATAATGCAATCTTTAGGGCTAAGCCAATGATTGTAAGACAAGTATGCATAAGGTAGAACTTAGTGTATAAATATGTGTAAGGTTTTGCAATAAAGTTGAAGCTTGCCTTATCACTCATATTGAGTCGACTGCTTGCCTTCCCTCACTCGTCGCAAGTGGCGCCCGAACAGGGACCCCATCCTTGTTTTTCACCGGACAGCGAGATCGGAGAAGCACTGGTAGCAGCGACCAGGGAGCAGAAGATCGGCGGACGCTGCCGCGGCGCGCCTGATCCGTGCTTGAACCCAGGATAATTAAGAAGGGGTTCGCCGTCCGAAAGAAGGCTACCCATGGGAAAAGGCTGCAAAAATAATTGACCGGATAATTAAGAAGGTCAACATAGCGCGCAATGGAAATAGAGGTAGCGTTCGAAATCTTAAAATGCTTTTTAGAAAAGCGGGGAGTAAGCCAATTAAAAGATCTGGCTGGGTTAATTACGTTAGGGAAAGCGAAAGGGTCTTTTAAAGACCCTGAAAGTATGTTTGAAGTAGACGAGTGGCGTTCTTATGGAGATTGATTGTGGGATCTAGTAATCGATGATGATAAATCAGCAAAAAAAATTAATGAAATCTTGGAGAGATGTTATTAATTGCATGAAAAGATATAAAACTGAAAAGTGAATAGCACAGGCAACAAAGACAGTATAAAATTTACGACGCTCTGGAGGTTGATCCTAGAGACATTAAAAGAACTAAAGGCAGAACGCATCACATGAAGAAGGGGCGATGGTCAGACTCCTGCCACATATGCTCTCTAAGAGAGGACTGAAATATGATGAATATACACTTAGAAGGCTTCTAATTTGGTGCCAAAAAGGGTACCCCCCCGATGCGTCCGTGGCGTTTAAGGCAGAGACGTGGGAGGAGATAGGAAAAATGTTATAGGAACATATTGGGAATGGAGATAAAACCACCGCAGAGTTAGTGACGGCATGGAAGTTGATGTTAACCACATTAAAAGCCTTAAAGGCAGAGAGAAAAGCTGCAGCTGATATGGAGGAGGCTGTTAAACCGTCTTCAACCAATCCCTTTTTAACTGAGTCAGAGGGTCCAGGACCTTCAGCGACTCTGACTGCACCTCCTGAGGTGCCAGATGCACCGAGTAAACCGGCTGCATAAATAAGTCAGAGAAACAGATCTACGATGATGTATGTGAGGGCAAGACGGGACAACGTTGCCCAGAACAATGTACTCAGTGTTCCCCTGTGTGCCCATGTGAAAGATCAATGGGGTGAGTCTCGAAAGGAGATGGGCAAGCAGCGGAGCTAGCAACAACGTGGCGATTGCTATTGGAGACTGTTTTGAAGAGCCAGGGGCTAGCAGCAGACTCTGCAACAGCTTTTGAGTTACCTACCTGGGAGAAAGCAGGGAAATTGGTGTTTGAGGCAGCCTCTAAAGAGGATCATACGGCCGCGAAAGTGTTAACAACCTGGCGATTAGTCAGAGACTCTATAAAGGGGATAAAATCAGAGCGGACGGCGGCAGCAGCTGCCGCTGCCACAGCCCCGGGAGAGAAGGGAGGCCGAGCTGGGAATGGTGAGAACGAGCAACCCCCGCCCGCCTCCCCCCCCACCCCGCCCGCCCCCCGCCCCCGCTAACGCAACCAACGGAGGTGGCGAGTCCTCCTTGGCCCCCGCCTCCTGACCCGTGCGTGCCGCAACAGGAGGGGGCTGCCTGGGATGATCCTTCCCCCAAGTCAAGATCCGACCCTGCCCAACATTGGCGAGGCATGAGACAAGAGACTTTGGCAGAGAGGGAGGGGACGGAGCGAAGTGGGTACCGACCAGGTCGGTACGGCCGGCAGTAAGACCTGAAGACCTTGTCACACGTCCCACGGACGCAGTCAACTCCGACGTACCGCCAGCTGATGCTTTCACTCTTTTGTATGCGGAATGACGGCTCGTTGACTGTCTCAGCGGCTCTCCCCGGACGTTCAAGAGCAGGAACTTCAATATGCCATATTTGTAAAACGGTGTTGTGGGTTTGTTCTATGTCGTCGTAATTATTGTCACAAATGTATCATTTCTTTTGCAGGGAATCGAAGAGTATATTTCAATTGCTTTTTTACCATTCCCTTAGCAGCTGAGGATGCAGAGAAGTTTGCCTTTATGGTACCATCGGTAAATAAAGGAGAGCTAGCAAAAAGTATCATTGGGTAGTGTTACCACAAGGAATGCAAAATTCACCTACGATGTGTCAGACATTTGTGGCATGGGCTCTAGAACCGGTGTGGAAAAAGTATCCAGATTTAATAACGTATCATTATATAGTTGATATATTAATAGCAGGGACACAATTGAATGCAGACCACATTTTACAGCACTTAGAGCACTATTTAGGAAAACGGGGTTTAAAAATAGCACCGAAAAAAATTCAAAAGAAGGAACCATGGCAATATTTGAGCTGGATTATTACCAGGGCAGTGGTCCACCCACAAAAAATAAAGATTAAGGCGAAAATAGAAAATCTTTCTGATGTCCAAAAATTAATGGGGGATATACAGTGGGTTCGCAATATTTGCGGAATTACTAATGATGATCTGAGGCCATTGATGCCGCTCCTGGAGTCTTCGGTGGAGGCTCCAGAGCGACGTCAACTGGACGAGGATCAACACCAGGCTTTGCAGAAAATTACTGAGAAGATAGCAACAACCTATGCTCACAGATGTTCACCTACTGAGAGTATCTCGCTTATGATAGTTAATTCAGGAGGGGAACGGCAATATCCACTAGGATTGACCGTACAGTTAGGAAATACAGCAAACAGTTTGAAAGTATTAGAATGGGTTTTTCTCTCCTATCAACCCAGAAAAATAGTGGTCACCAGATATGAATTATTTGCACAACTCATTATTAAGGGAAGACAAAGAATTGTAGAAATATCTGGATTAGAACCTGTAATAATTTATGTTCCTGTATCTCAAAAGTACTTAGATTGGTTGTTAGCCAGTTCTCTGGAGTTTCAGATCGCAATCTCTGATTTTTTAGAACAGGTTACAAATAGCTATCCGTCCGATAGATTATTGTCACTGTTGGCTAATCAGCAGTTTGAAGAAATGCCTATGTGATCGGAGACCCCAGTGAATGGGATGACAGCCTTTACCGACGCAGGACGCAAACCCCGTTGTTCGTGAGTCTGATAGTCACGTGTTTGATATGCCAGGTTCAGGCGTGGTTTTCCGTTCAACCAAGAAAAAATATCTGGGTTACACTAGCTAATCAAACGGGCCAAGGCCACCTTTGCTTATCTACATCCACTGCTGAGAATCTGTTTACAACATGCTTAGTTGGTCTGCCCTTAGGGGACTATGATTCGACAATGGTGGTAAAGAAGACCACCCCTGACCTAACCTTGTTTTTAAAAAATAACAAACACCTCTGCAGCTATGGATAAGTGGGACGGATGGATGACACACGGACCACAGGAGTTGTTGGAACCGCAGGAGTTGGGTATTTTAGGATGCATGACAGCCCCTACCTGTTTATATTTTAATTATACAGGACAGGACGATACCAGGTCACAGGATGTAAACCCCACGTTAGCCATTTTTCAGAATGCTACCAACTGGTGTAATTATACAACGAGCAACATCTCGCGCTCTACTATTGTCCCAATGAGACTCCCTAAAGGAATATTCTTGATTTGTGGTGATCGTGCATGGCACGGTGTTCCCTCCCGTTTGAGAGGTGGTCCTTACACATTGGGGCACCTAACATTGTTAACTCCCAACACTTCTATGATATTGAACCTTACCCCACGGCATAGAATAAGATGACAGATTTGAAAATATCAGGAAGAGTGCAATGACCAACTGGATTTTTGGACTGCGGACAAAACCATACTAACCTCTTTCCTTGCCCCTGGGGTCGCTGCTGCCCAAGGCTTAACCACTTTAAATAAATTGGGATGTTGGCTAGCGAAACAAACCAATGCTACTTCTGCAACACTCAGTGCTTTGTTAATGGAAACTGACTCAATAAGGCATGCGACATTGCAAAATAGGGCAGCTATCGACTTCCTACTTTTGGCCCAAGGGCACGGGTGTGAGGAGTTTGATGGCATGTGTTGTATGAATTTAACAGATACATCACAGTCGGTAACTCAACAATTACAAAAACTGAAGGACTTAACAGACAGGTTACAGACAAGTTCACTAAACCTCGAATCATAGCTGTCAAGTTTGGGCCTAAGTGGATGGTTACAAGACTTAATAAAAGGGGCAGTTGTTATAGTACTTGTTATCTTAATACTAATGCTTATTGTACCATGTTTATTGCATTGTCTACAAGGAATGGTTCAAAAGGTAGTAAAGAATGCTTGGCTAGCGAATAACTCCAACAAGTATCTTACACACCCAATGAATGAGCTTTGTTAGATAATCACGCTCAAAACAAAAAGGGGGAGAGGCTACCACATTACCCTAAGAACGTTTGAATAAAGCCTTATATGTGCTAAATTATTTGAGGAAGGAGAAAGGACCTTTTCAACTGCTAACCAGGGGACGAGGTTGACGGTGGTGGCTGTTTTACCCATGGTTTTACCCATGGTTTTACCCACTTTGCAGGTGCCTCGAAGTGGGTGAGGCCATGGGTGCGGCAGTCGCCATCGTCATCGTTGGACACATCATGACACTATCAGGTGTCATCGCAATCTGGATGCCACCTCAGTCAAAAGAAAAAGTAGGGGTAAATCACACTGAAATTTGCGGTATCATGAGATGAACGTGGAAAGCTTTTGAGGCAAAGTGTCCTCTAACTACAAATGCTTTGGTAAGATATAATATTGGTCTTCATACCCTTATACAAGTACCTTTTTTCTATCACTAGGAGTAGTTTATATCACTAGAAGTAGTACAGCTAGATTTGTTTTGCTTTGTAATATTCTGCTATTGACTTAAGCATAAGTTGATATGTGACTGCCGATTTATGAAAAAATGCCGTGTGAACAAAGCCTACGAACCAATAGACGGGAGGGCTGTGGCGCGTGCAGCACGTCTGGCCAGCGGGCGCATACGCCATAGGCTCCCTGTGTTAAAAGGTGACAACTGAGGTGAGTTCCGACACTCGCTGGCCACGTGTGTCGAAACTCGTTCCTCTGCAAATGTATAAATACCGGGATTTCCCAAAGGGCAGTGGGCCAGTGTACGGCAAGGCCACCGTTGCCTCCGTGGGGACGCCCACGTAAAGCTGGCACCTACCGACTGCTGGGCTGAGTTCATGGCACAGGACGATACAAGAATGTACAGAGGGTCCATCTTTCTCACAGTCCTCGGGTTGCGAATGATCCATCAGGTTTTGTTTATACAAAAACAAAAAGGGGGAGATGTTTTGATCACTCTGCACGGCTCGACCTTAAGGAGAAGGAGCTGCAGCATTGAGAAGCTGGTAAACAGCTAGATATCTGCACGGCTCGGCCTTGAGAAGAGGGAGCTGTGGCATTGGGAAGCTGGTAAACAGCTGGACATCTGCAGGGCTCGGCCTTGAGGAGAAGGAGCTGTGGTAAACAGCTAAGAAGCAGCACTGTATAAGAAAAACAGGATGGAACCCGGACCACGTAGCAGTAACCGCAAGTAGGAGGAGTATGATAATGCAATCTTTAGGGCTAAGCCAATGATTGTAAGACAAGTATGCATAAGGTAGAACTTAGTGTATAAATATGTGTAAGGTTTTGCAATAAAGTTGAAGCTTGCCTTATCACTCATATTGAGTCGACTGCTTGCCTTCCCTCGCTCGTCGCAATTTATAATAGGGGATGGTATTAAAGGGATGTATTCAGGATCATAGATGTGGATCCTCTTAACACGCATGGTTACAGCTCTAGTTATCATAGATTTCACACGTGACAATCAAATACGGACAATAACAATAACAATTATGATAAACATTAATACATACTGGGTTAGACTATGATCCCATCCACTAACTTTTAATCTGAGCCAACTGAAAATATTTTAAATCCACCTCGTTCATTGCCAGTTGCTTGGTTTCATCTTCTCATTGAGCTCATGGGTTTGGTCCACAGTTTTTTGCATTTCATCTCTAGCTTGATGCAGAGTAGCGGACACATTTGGAATTGACAGCAGGTTTTGCCAGGATAGGTGTTATTCAGCCATCCACAAACGCTGTTCTCCTTTAGTAGTACCATATTCAATGCTAATTGATTTTCTAAAGTCATCTGTGAGGCTGCTCGTGGGTACAAGCTGGGTGTTGCTTAGCCTTGCTGGCTGGCTGCATACAATTAGCTAGAGTCTCTCCTTGCCATGGTAGATTTTCTAGATATAATCAATTTTCAATTATCACAGCCGAAGAAGTCCAAAACAATCCCATTGCTAAGCTTACTCTCATCCCTGCTGTATAATAGCTTGGCCGTGACACGGAGGGCAATACATTTCTCTTTGTTCTGTACCCTCTTGGTTTCCTTAATGACTACAGTGAATGACTCCTGAGTATGATTAAAAGCTATTATGGGAGATAAACTTGTGGAATTCCTAAAGTGCATTCTAACCCATCCCAATAGGGTTGACTGTAATCTGATATCTCTTCATTAGAACATACCCATACGGTCTCAAGCAGTGCAGGATACATTAGAGTGGTACTTGTGCTCTTTACTACTGGCTCATGAGTCTTGCATCCGTTTTTTATAATGTTGGGAAGGAATCCTACATTTACTAGCCATGTGTTTAGAGGATTCTATCTGACATGCTGTCTGTAAGCTAGGGATTGGAGCACTGTAATTGTGGCACAGGCATATACTTCTTAAGGCGTGATGGAGGTCTGAGGCAAACGGTATCCATAGATAATCATCCATATTGTAACAATTTATCTTGTTTATACAATTCCATAGCCTGTCTGGTTCCAATGACATGGTATAATGGGGTCTCTTCACCCATTGTTTAAAACGTCTTTTATGATCAGGGGTGGTCCATATGCAAGAAACATTACTAGATTGTGGGCCACATGCAGATCCATACTTAGAGGTGTGAAATATGTTCATCTGATTCGTGTGATGAAGTGTAATCTTCTGGACTTTTATGGATTTCTCCTGCACCATAAAAAGGGGTATTTTACAGGAGAAGGTTAAACTACTTGGCTCGTATATCAGCTCAAACCAGTTTGACCACTGACCGCATAGTATTGTGTAAAGAAAGTGCATGCATAAGGTTTGGGGTCATCCTGGGGGCACGCCGAGGAAGATTCGAGAAGACTCTAGCAGGAAAAGAGGGCATGCGCCGAAGAAGACACGCCTGTTCATGAATATGTATTAACGGACAGGTTATAAACCAGGAACAGGAGCTGAACCGCGTGCGTCTTGGTGGAGCAGAGACTCCCGGCGCACCCAGCGCTGTTTGCTTGCCTCTATTCGCTTAATAAATTGTAAATTTGAATTGGAATCGTGTTTGGGACGAAATCATTTATAACAATTGGGGGCTCGTCCGGGATGGTCTTGGTTCCTGAATTCTGACTTGATCTAGGAGGGGCGCCCCACCTTTTGGTGGCTCCTGATCGGGTCGGGTCGGGACTAACGCCATCCTGAACCTGAATAGGGGCAAGCAAAGAATTTGATTTTTTATGAGCTCCCTTGCCGGCTGCAGCAGTTTATTTTGCCCGTAATTCTGCGCGCGAAGATCCGAACGAAGACGACGGAGTCGTAAGTATTTAAGGTGTATACCGTTCGGTTGGGTAGGATTCGGTTGCCTGTGTGTGTAAGAGTGTGACTGAGACGGAACCTCGTTCCGAAGCGATTGTGGAGGTCTTCTAACCGCGGTTCCAATCTCCCGCGAGGGACTTGGCCGGTGAAGGACCGAAGTGATTCTTATAGGATTCGTGGGTGGGTGATAGGTCCTAAACCCCCTGCAAGACACTCTTACTGGTAGCCAAGGGCTGTAGGAATTGCCACAGTAAAAATTCCTAGATGGGTCAGACGAAATCGAGACCCCAGGACCACAAGAAAGGGAGCGAATTACTAGAAATACCTCCGGAGAGTCCATTAGGAATAATGATTGAAAATTGGAATGATAGGGGCCCCAGAAAAGGAAAAAGTAAATAAAAATTAGTTCAATATTGTATGGTAGAATGGCCAAAAGAACGTTTGAGACCACATGTCTTTTGGCCCGTTTTTGGATCTTTTGAAGACTGGGTCTGCCAGGCCTTAAATATAGATGTTAATTCAAAGGAACCTTTTAGTCAGGAGGAAAGTGATTATGCAGGATTATGGGACAGAACTTTACATTCTTTTCCAGCCTCAATACTTACATTAAAAACAGATGAAAAGTTTGAGGAAGAAGAAGAGGGGAAAAGTGAAAAGGAAAAAGATGATAAATGGGAGCCACTGGATAACCTACCGCCTCCATGTTCTAATAATCCATCTCCGGCGGCGGCTCCCCCTCCGGTGGCCGTAGTACCTCTCTCTGTACCACCGTTGCCCCTATCTCCACCACCAACAGCACCGGAATTAGATCGACCTCCGGCTGCATGTACGAGAAGTAGGACTGCTGTATCTGAGGGAGCTTCTCTATATCCCTTACGAGAAGTACCCCTCGGAGGCAATCAGGGAGGCATGGGGTTTGTGGCAGTCCCATTAAATACCACAGACGTGAGAAATTTCCAGAAAGAAATGGGGACCCTATTAGATGATCCCCTCGGAGTAGCTGAAAAATTGGACCAATTCCTAGGCCCCAATACTTATACCTGGGAAGAAATACAGTCCATTTTAGGGATCCTATTCACTGTTGAGGAAAGGGGAATGATTAGACAAGCTGGAATGAGAATTTGGGAAAGACAGAGTCAGGCAGGACCCCCGGGAGATCAGAAATGGCCAAATGTGGATCCCCACTGGGATCATCAACAACCCCCAGGAAGACAAAATATGAGGGATTTGAGAACGTTAATCATACAGGGAATAAGGGCAGCGGTTCCCCGAGGGCAAAACATTACTAAAGCATTTAATGAACAACAAGGGAAAGACGAATCTCCAACAGAATGGTTGGAGAGGTTGAGGAAAAACCTACCAATGTATTCTGGAATTGATCCGAATACAGTGGCTGGGACCGCACTCCTTAGAACACAATTTGTAGCTAAATCCTGGGGGGATATAAGAAGGAAATTAGAAAAATTGGAGGATTGGCAAGAAAGAGGATTAGAGGAGTTACTTAGAGAAGCCCAGAAAGTCTATGTTAGGAGGGACGAAGAAAAACAAAAAGCAAAAGCAAAAATTTTTGTAGCAGCAGTAAGGGAAAGTCAGAAAAATAAGACGACTCCTGGAGAGAAAAGGGAAAAAAGAATAGAGCAGACACCCCGGGGACAGCCTTATCGAGGAAGATTTACAATTCCCGTCTGTTACTCCTGTAACAAGAGGGGACATGTTCAGAAGAACTGCCGTCAGCGGGAACAAGATGAGAAGATGTTCAAAGAAGATTAGGGGTGTCGGGGGCTCTATCTTCTGGGGACTTCAACATCAACAGAGCCCTTGATAAAATTATTAATTGGTCCCCATAAAGAGGAAGTTTTATTTTTAGTGGATACAGGGGCCGAAAAGTCAACCATTCAAAAACTTCCAAAAGGAATAGAAAAAGGGAAGAGTTACGTGTCAGTAGCAGGAGCAAAAGGAGAGCCTTTTAAAGTAAATATATTGAAAGATGTAGAAGTAGAAACAGAAAAGAAAATTTGTCTTAATGATTTACTTTTGCTCCCTGAAGCGGAATACAATTTATTAGGAAGGGATTTGATTTTGAAGTTAAACTTGAGCATTCAGAGTCAAGGGGACAAATTGCAGATTAAATTATACACTTTAACACAAGAGGATGAAGAAGCTATTAACCTCTCAGTGTGGTATAAGGAAGGGGAAACTGGAAAGACAAAATGAACCCCATAAGCGTTCAAATAATAGATCCGCACCGCCCAATTAGAATCAAGCTATACCCTATACCTATGGAGGGTCGAAAAGGATTAAAACCTGTAGTTGACAGACTTTTGGAAAAAGGAACCCTAGAACCATGTATGTCACCTCGTTACACGCCCATTCTTCCCGTAAAAAAGCCGGACGGGTCATACAGGATGGTGCAGGACTTAAGAGCTGTAAATCAGCGAAAAATCACTAAATTCCCTGTGGTGGCAAATCCTTATACTTTATTGAGTCATATATCTCCCAAACATACTTGGTATAGTGTAATAGATTTGAAAGATGCTTTTTGGGCCTGTCCTCTGGATGAGGCATCCAGAGATTATTTTGCCTTTGAGTGGGAGGACCCCGAAACAGGACAAAAACAACAATTAAGATGGACTGTGTTACCACAAGGGTTTACGGAGTCACCAAATCTATTTGGACAAACTTTAGAAACAATTCTACAAGATTTCACAATACCTAAGGAGGTAAAATTATTGCAATATGTGGACGATTCATTAGTAGCAGGAGAAACTGAAGAGGGGATCCGAAAAACCACCATTAAATTGTTAAATTTTCGAGGGGAAAAGGGATTAAAGGTGTCCCGATCAAAGCTACAGTTTGTAGAACAAGAAGTAAAATATTTAGGACATTGGCTGAGTAAGGGAAGGAAGAAGTTAGATCCTGATAGGGTATCTGGGATTCTATCCTTAAGACCCCCACAGACTAAAATGGAAATTAGGCAAATACTGGGATTAGTAGGATATTGTAGACCATGGCTTGAAAATTATAGTGATAAAGTAAAATTCTTATATGAAAAATTAACTAATAACCAACTTAAGTGGTTTATTGAAGTTGATCAGAGATTTGAGGAAGTAAAAAGGGCATTAATACAAGCACCTGTATTGAGCCTCCCAGATCTAGAAAAACCTTTCTATCTCTTTGTGAATACATCAAGCCAGACAGCATATGGAGTTCTTACTCAAGACTGGGCAGGAATCCAAAAAACCCATGGGGCATTGTTCTAAGTTACTTGATCCAGTAAGCAGAGCATGGCCTGCTTGTCTCCAAGCTTTGGTTGCTACAGCATTATTAATAGAGGAAGTTAGGAAGATTACCTTTAGTGCTCCTTTAAAAGTGTATACCCCACACAATGTCAGAAATGTTTTACAACAAGAAGCGGAAAAATGGTTAACGGACAGCCGGACCCTAAAGTATGAAGCAATACTAATAGACTCCCCTGACTTAGAACTGAGGGTGACTTCTGCTCAGAGTCCAGCACAATTTTTGTTTGGAGAACCATCAGAGGAATTACAACATAACTGTTTAGAGGTAATTGAGACCCAGACTAAGGTGAGACCAGATCTAAGAGATGCTGAGTTGTAAAATGGAGAAGCGCTGTTTATAGATGGCTCCTCCCGAGTGGTAGAAGGGAAGAGAAAATCGGGATATGCAATAATTAATAAGGACTTAGAAATTGTGGAATCAGGACCTCTGAGTCCATCATGGTCAGCTCAGGCTTGTGAGCTGTATGCCCTATGTAGGGCCCTGGAATTATTAAAAGGAAGAAGCGGGACTGTATTTACAGATTCTAAATACGCATATGGGGTGGTCCACACTTTTGGAAAAATTTGGGAAGAAAGAGGTTGGATTAATACTCACGGGAGGAATTTAATACATCAAGAATTAATAGTAAAAATTTTAAAGGCGTTAAGAGAACCAAAGGAGATAGCAGTGGTACATGTGAGGGGACACCAAAAGGGACTTTTGGTGATTACCGAACTAGAGGAAATAACTTAGCAGCTAAAGAGGCCCAGGAAGCAGCCTTGAGGACTAAAGTTGCCAAAATTAATGTCATACAAACAAAGGAGGACACCAGCAAAGAAGGACGAGAGGAAAGAGAGAAGGAGTTTACCCCAGAAGGACAAACAAAATTGAAGAAAATAGGAGCTAAATTAGAACAAGGAAAATGGGCACTGCCCGATGGGCGAGAAATGCTGCCAAAAGCCTACACCAGGCGATTATTAGAACGTTTGCATGCACAAACACATTGGGGTACAAAAGCGTTAAGTGATCATTTTCTTAAACAATTTGGTTGTATTGGAATTTTTGAAATAGCAAAGCAAATTACACAAGGTTGCTTAATTTGTCAAAAGGTAAATAAGACAGTGTTTCGACAAGCAGCCACGGGAGGGAGAAAAACAGCTTACAGACCTTTTGAGAAAGTACAAGTCCATTTCACTGAATTGCCTAAGGTAGGGAGGATAAAATATTTATTGGTAATAGTAGATCATTTAACACAGTGGGTAGAAGCGTACCCTGTAGCACGAGCTACGGCACAGATGGTGGTAAAAATTTTATTAGAACATTTGATACCTAGATATGGGATAATCCAGTACATTGATTCTGACCAGGGCACACACATTACTTCTAAAATAATAAAACTATTATGTCAATCATTAGGTATTCAGTGGGAATACCACACTCTGTGGCACCCACAAAGCTCAGGGAAGGTAGAAAGAATGAATCAAACAATAAAACAACAATTGGCTAAATTAATGATTGAGACACAAATGCCCTGGACGAAACGTTTACCATTGGCACTTAACAAAAACATACAGTGAGACTGGAATATCGCCATATGAAATGTTCTATGGCATGCCTTATTTTCAAGGAATGCCTCTGGGGAACAATGTAATTGAGGATCATAGTATCCAACAAGATATAATTACCATTGGAAAAAGATTAAAAGAATGAAGAGAGATTGGGATGGTGGCCCAAACACCACCTTTAGGATTTGCAATTCATCAGTTAGAACCAGGAGATAAAATTCTGATAAAAACATGGAAAGAAGGAAACCTATCTCCCCTCTGGGAAGGACCTTTCCTTGTTTTATTCACTACAGAAACAGCTGTGAGAACTGCTGAAAAAGGATGGACACATGTGTCACGAGTGAAAGGTCCAGGGAAGGAGTGGAAGGTCACATCTGACTAAATTGCTGTGGGAATTTTATTGCGGCTACTCCTGTAATAGAAACAGGAGTGAAACATGAAATTCCCACAGTTGCTAAAAATCTACTTGTAAATCTTGCTGAAAACATTGCTAAGTCATTGAATATAACTAATTGTTACGTTTGTGGTGGAACAAATCGAGGTGAACGATGGCCATGGGAAGCTATGGAGAGCAATATAAGTAATCCCCAAGTTTGGAAAACAATGGGAAAGGGTAATAGGAAACAACAATGGGTACTCCAAACGAGTATCATCGGAAGGAGTTGTTGGCAAAAGAAGAACAGGAAAAAGGAGCTGGAACTAGAATTTGTCCTTGGTGTAGAAGGTGGTGTTTATTTGTAAGAACTGCAGGCTAACTGGCAGTTTTCTGTAGCCATAAAGCCTTGCAAATAAAGAGGATCGCCAGGCTCGGGCAAGTGCTCAGGTCTGGACAAACCACTGATCTAGCAAAGCTCTGGCCTTCACAAGCAGTGCTCAATTAATTTGGGTACTAAGAAAGCACCCCCTTAAAGGAAGGAAGAGGGCAAGACCGGAGGGGAACTGGTGTTGCGGCTTAAAAAGGGTCTGCCAAGGGCTGCAACCCCTTTGGGCTGTGACCGCCGACCACTATGGCCCTGACCGGACCTCTTCTAGTTCTACTTGGGGTGAGTTCCTTGACTCTGACTACGGCAAATAACTGTAGTCAATATTGGAACAAGTCCAGCTGGGGTTTACCCCAGAAAAATGGGAAAACTGAGGACCTTTTCTAATTGTACAGCCCGTACGTGTAATCAACAATAAAACCTAGTTTTTTCCTGTTACCCATAAATTAGGGAGAGCGACTAGGAGTCCAGGTGTATAACGAATGGCCTCCTGAGAGATAAACTTGGAATGGAATCAATCTAGGAGGATTTTGGGGAGATTTTATGGGTGGTGATTGGCTTACTAAAATCGGGATAGTTGTATTGGGGATATGTGGGGAATTGTTACTAGATTAATCTACTCGGTTATACAAGGAATGCAGATATCTGCAGTACTCAATTGGAAACGAAAACACGAATCAATACTATAAAGAAAAAGATGGGGGATTGTGAAATATGTTCATCTGATTCGTGTGATGAAGTGTAAGCTTCTGGACTTTTATGGATTTCTCCTGCACCATAAAAAGGGGTATTTTACAGGAGAAAGTTAAACTACTTGGCTGGTATATCAGCTCAAACCAGTTTGACCACTGACCGCATAGTATTGTGTAAAGAAAGTGCATGCATACGGTTTGGGGTCATCCTGGGGGCATGCCGAGGGAGATTCGAGAAGACTCTAGCAGAAGAAGAGGGCATGCGCTGAAGAAGACACGCCTGTTCATTAACATGTATTAGCAGACACGCCTATTCATGAATATGTATTAGCGAACAGGATCACGCTGAGGAAGATTCGAGAAGATCCTAGAAGGAGAAGAGGGCATGCGCCAAAGAAGACACGCCTGTTCATGAATATGTATTAACGGACAGGATATAAACCAGGAACAGGAGCTGTACCGCGTGCGTCTTGGTGGAGCGGAGACTCCCGGCGCACCCAGCGCTGTTTGCTTGCCTCTATTCGCTTAATAAATTGTACATTTGAATTGGAATCCTGTTTGGGACTAAATCATTTATAACACAGATAATTAATCAGACTGAAATTAGCGGTATCATTAGAGGAACATGGAAAGCTTTTAGGGCAAAGCACTCTATAACTACAAATCCCTTGGTGAGATATAATAAAGGTTATCATAGCTTTGTACGGGCGCTTTTCCCATCACGAGGAGTAGTACAGCTATGTGAAATATGTTCATCTGATTCGTGTGATGAAGTGTAACCTTCTGTCCTACATATCCTTGTATGACCGCAAGCCTAAGTCTAGCAGAGTGGATAATGTATATAATGTAATACATTGTAAACTTCAATTGGAATCCTGTTTGGGACTCAGACGTTTATCTCAGCTAGAAAAAGCAATAGTTAGCTTGTCGGCAGAAATGGAAATTATCGCCAATTATCGTATACATACGGAGGGGTTAACAGATGGAATTTTGGCCTGTGAGAAAACTGCAGTTAGAATATCAGAAAATGGATGGCTGGGTAAGAAACAGATACTATGCTGGGTGAGAGAAAACAGCCCAAGAGATAAGAAAGTTGATCAAGGTTAGGGGAGGATGGGGAAGACATGCAGTAACGGAGGAATATAAAGCACAATTCACAATTTTGTTTGCCTTGTAACATTCTGCTATTGGCTTGAGCATGGTTGATATGTGACTGCTGGATTACGGTAATATGCCGCGTGAACAAAGCCTACGAACCAACAGACAGGGTGGCTGGGGCACGTGCAGCACGTCTGGCCAGCGGGCGCGTATGCCATAGGCTCTCTGTGTTGAAAGGTGGCAACCAAGGCGTGTTCTGACACTCGCTGGCCACGTGTGTCGAAACTCGTTCCTCTGCAAATGTATAAATACCGGGATTTCCCAAAGGGCAGTGGGCCGGTGTACGGCAAGGCCACCGTTGCCTCCGTGGGGACGCCCACGTAAAGCTGGCACCTACCGACTGCTGGGCTGAGTTCGTGGTGCAGGACGATAGAAGAGTGTACAGATGGTTCATCTTCCTCACAGTCCTCGGGTTGCGAATGAACCATCAGGTTTTGTTTATAGATAAACAAAAAGGGGTTGATATTGGGATCACCCTGCATGGCTCGACCTTAAGGAGAAGGAGCTGTGGCATTGAGAAGCTGGTAAACAGCCGGACACCTGCAGGGCTCAACCTTGAAGAGAAGGAGCTGTGGTAAACAACTAAGAAGAAGCAAAGGAGCGCGTGGACATACAGAGGCGACCAATCCTGCCTCTGTGAGAGTCGCGTGGACTTAAAGCAATAGCCAACCGGGTAGCACTTTTAGGTGCGTGAACGGGCTGTATTTGTATAAAAAGCACGCTACGCTAACAATAAAGGTCTTTGGCCTGAAGCCCTGCCACAGTCCGTGCCCTATTACTCCACACTCCTGAGCAATTTTTTCTCCAGGCTTAACGGTCCCAGACCTCTCAGCCTTCCATCCTATGGAAGATGCTGCGGTCCCTTAAATCAGCTTTGTGGCCCTTTGATAGCCTTGCTTTAGCAGGTCAACAACTTTCTTGCACTGGGGAGCCCAGCACTGGACACAGCACTCCAGATGTGGCCCACCGGTGCTCAGTGGAGGAGAAGGTTAACTTCCCTCCATCTGCCGGCAATGCTTTTCCTAATGCAGCCCAGGAGGCTGCTGGCCTTTGCTGCGAGGCTGCATGGCTGGCTCATGCTCAGCTGCTTGCCCTCCAGGACCCTAAGGTACTTCTCTGCAGAGCTGCTATCTAGCCAGTCAGCCCCCAGCATGATGTCCACAGTGTGGCTGGATGACAGGCTGTCCTCCCCCGGGGACTTTCTCAGCAGCAGCTTGTCCTTCTTGGAGATCGGCTTCACCTCTGTCACAGGCCTCACGCATTGCTGCAAGAGTCACCTGGGACAGCAAACCCCTCTCCTGCCAGGGATGCACAGCCCAAGCCCGTTTTCTGTCTGGTCTTGGGGACTGCAGCTTTTGCTCTCGTTGTGAGAACCTCCTTCATCATTATGTTGCCTCCTGCCATCCACTCCAGCACACATCGGCTGTGAAGCCTTTCCACACAAAGAGGGCCAATCTTTTGGTATCAGGTGTCCATGTGACAAATCTGCCCTTGGCCCTGGTGCCACATCTGAGGTGCTACAGGCCTAATGTGCACCAAAGCCCACAGCCTGGAGCACAGACAGCAGGAGGACAACATGCCATCGCAAAGCTGTGACGTTAGGGGAGCAAGAGCCAAGACGGAAAAGGACAGCTCCCACAGCTTTTGTGACTGACGGAGATACAACATCTTTAGGCGAGACTAACAGGGAAGGCGAGAAGTGGAGGATGCCCTGCTTGCTACCAGAGCAGGTCAGATGTGTGGATGTTCTCTATGGGACATGCAACAGGTTAGGCGGGATCTTGTGTGTGGGTCAGCTTCTAACTGTGCCACCCAGTCTGAGGCTCACCTGGACCTTGTACTCCCAAAAGAGGAAAAGTTGGTCAGGGATGGGAAGACCAGTTTCAGCCTTGGTTGTAGTCAGCATGAAACTGTGGTCTCCCAGATCTGCACAGAAGCGGGGAAGGAGAGTAGCCGAGCACAGACCCTGCACATGCGGGAATGAGAACTTGGCCTATTGAGGGCACTGGCAGGTGGGATCACATGGGGGCAGTGTCAGGGCCCTGAGAGCATCCAGAGGCCTTCAGGACCCTGGGGGGTCCATCCACACCTCTGTCCATGGGCCCAGGTGACCATTGAAGACCAGGCCTGAGTTTCAGCCCCAGCTTGATCGATGCTCTAGGTGTACTGGTCTCCAGACACAGCCTTGCCTGTCCATCGACCTTGTTCACTTGTACGTGAAGAGTCACTTCCCAGCTTGATTCTTTATGGGGTGTACAATGGATGACACTGTGGCCCTCCAAGTGCCAGAGCCCAGGTGAGTCACAGAGGCCTAGGGCCTTTCTCCTTCCTTTCTTCCCATCACTTGATCAGCTTTTGGGAGGAGAGGAAGGAAAAGCAGATGAGGTTTCTGGGTGCCAATGACTGAAAGGATGGAGCAGAGCCATCACATGTGAAATGATCTAAAGCCTAGGCTAGTTCAAAACTGTTATCTTCTGTTCCTATATCTGAGGCCTTCTATCTTCAGGAAGAACCTGGAAGCTCCGAGATCCCTCCATCTTCCCCTCTTTTAGCAATTCAGTTGACAGTACCCAAGTCAGAGGCTTTCCTTCAGTTCTGTTTACAGTGTAAAGCACCCCATGGTCTGGAGATATGGCAGGATAGTTGCATAAGGATCCCACTCCTTTGGACAAGAAGATGGATGTTCCCGGGAGGATGGATGTTCTCAGGGGGCATGACGTACCAATAGCTGTGTTCAGGGAGCTGGTCAAAGGCCTTGTCTCCATTTCTGTAACGGCGGCACAGATGCCTGGTTCATGTGTAAACTCTTTCTCCGGATTCTGGCATTTAGCGAGCAAGCTGGTCTGACCTCAGAGCTGGCCCTGCTTGGAGCCAGTGCAACACCAGAGACCTCCTGACCCTCCTTCCACCCTGAATTGTCCTGTGATGTAGAGACCCTCTCCTCCAGCTTAGTCTCTTCTCATATGACATGTGGCAAGGCACAGGCCTGTTGGGAAAGAGACTGCTGCGAGGGGGTCTCTAGTCCAGCCTCCAGGCTGGCCGTGACTTTGCGGCGCTGAAACTTGAAGAGCTCCAAAGGTGGAGATCATGGCAACGCTCCTCCTAGTCCATTTTATTTTTCCTGAGGTTCAGCCTAAAGCTCCCAAGAGGCAGCTTGTGGCTGTTCCTTCTGTCGTATCAATGGTGACTGCAGAAAACAGGTTGGCTCTGTTATCCCTCCAGGCAGGTGCAGGCTCTTGCTAGGTAAACCCGTGCCTCCACTTCAGCAGGCTACAGACACCCAGCTCCCTCAGACTCTCCCCACAGCTCATCCTTTAGGCCCTTCACTTCAAGTTGGCAGACCTCCTCCAGACACTCCACTCTCCTTTCGAAATGTGAGAACCACTGACTCATATGGCATTGTCACAGTTCCCAGATACTTCACCTCAGGACACTCCTTAGTCAGTCAGGTCCCTGTCCATGCTGCTGCATGGAGTTGTTTCTGAGCTTTTCCTTCAAAACCTTGAGGTTTCTGCTGGCCAAATCCCAGGTGTGCCAAGGTCCCTCTGGACTGAACCTCCAACAGTCCAGCTTTTAAAGTATGCGTGCCAACGGCCATCCTGAGTCGTGGTGCCTCTAACAAGATCAGAACTTAAGTAGCTGCAGGACACTACAGAGAAGAAAAGAGTACTGGCGTTAAGTTGAGTTGCAATGCGAGGTAGAAAGCACCACAGTAACCACCGCAGAGACACCAAAGGAGGGTTCAAAGTGAGCAAATGCAGGGCCACTGGATAAACAGTGAAAAGTCCTTGGCTTTTTGCATGGGTGGGGATAAGGATGGTTAAAGAGCAGGACTTGAGAGGTGGGAAAAGAATGAAAAGGGAATGAACGGTGAAGCAAAGGAAATAACCAGGGCTGTTTGGGGATACCTGTGAAGCAGTCCTGCATCTGAGCAACACTGCCTGGAGGAGGAGAAGACAACTTCAGCTGATCTGACTATGCCAGCATCTGACTTACTTCCATGGTCACGGGGAACCTGACAGCTTTCCCTACTGTCATCAAGGGCACACCTAGAGAGGAAGGAACCACAGCATCATTTAGTTTTCCACTCTCCTGAATGGGACCTCAGTAGGTCTCCAGTCCAACCTCATGCTCACAGCAGAATCGGCTACGGAGTCAGACCACTTTGCTCAAGGCTTTGCCACATGGGGGCTGGAAAATGTCCAAGGACAAAGACAGGAAAACATCTCTGGGAAACCTGCTTCAATGTTTGGATGCCCTTATGGAGAGAAAGATTGTCCCTATCTCCAGCCTCAACATTCCTTATTTCAACATTTGACTATCGTCTATTATCGTCCTGCCAAGCACCACGGTGACAAGACTGGCTCCATCTTCCTGAAAACCTCCCTGCAGGGACTGGCTGGCTGCTATGAGGTTCCCCAGACCTTCCCTTTCCCAGGCCGAAGGCAGCCCTTTCCCTCAGTTTCTGCTCCCCAGGCAAGTGCTGCAGCCCCTGCACATCTTGGCAGCCTCCCACTGAAGTCACTCCCAGTTGTCAACGTCTTCCTTGATGTGGTGGATTGACTCTGGCCAATAGCCCGGCAGCCACGCAGCCGCTCACTCTTTCCTCCCCTTCCCCACTGGGACAGGAGAGAGAACAGGAAGAAATAAAGCACGGAAAGTTGTGGGTCAAGATAAAGACAGCTTAGCAGGTGAAAGAAAGAGATTTTTTAAAAATCAACAAGCAATAATAATAACAAGCAACGCAAAGGCAACCACTCACCACCTCCCACAAGCAAAAATGATGCCCAGCCAGTCTCCACACAGAAGACTCTTTGAATGAAAAAACGTTAATGGAGAAGCCGCTGCCTGAGCATTCACACACCAATCAAGGAGTTGCACACACACCACCCGAGACTTTAACTGCTGGGTCTGGAGTCCCTTTGCAGCAGGAGACTCCAGTGAGCCGACGTGTGCGCCTTTCGACTCTACACACACACACACACACACACACACACAGAGTCTCTCTTGGGTGCTTTCTCTTCCCTCAGGCTCAACCCTAGGTTTCCTGAAGCAGAATCTCTGACATGACGTATACCAGTTGAATTTATTAAGCAGTACAGTGGTGAAGAACAGCTTGAGCTGAGTGCCTCTGGAGACGGACCCCGAACCAGAGACTCTCTGGACAATTATACCCTTACAGTCTAAGCTCCCCTCCCCTTGTGAGACGGTTTAGTCCAGTTGGAGTATTTGGGTCTGGGGTCTCCTTTTTCCTCATTGGATCCTTTCACTGTCTCCAAGCGGGCCGTTCTTTTTCTTTTCTCGATGAGGCAACCTCTGCTGATGGATGTGGCTATCTTATCTTTCTAATTTACACCAGTTTCAGGGCCTTCCCTCACGCGACTAAGTAAGAGTTCAGTAGAACTTCATCAGTAGCTAGGTGGAAGTTCACCGCTTATGAAGGTCTAAGGCCTTTTACTAATGCTATGCAATGGATTGCATGTGAACTAGGAAGTGATTCCTGTAACAAAAATATTCTAGTTCCTTCTTCCTCTGTCCCAGCTTTTATTGCTCAGCACAACGTCGTACGTTAGAGAGTATCCCTTTGGTCAGTTGGGGTCAGCTGTTCTTGCCCATCTGCAGCCCACTCACTGGGAGGGAGCAGAGGCGGCCTTGACACTGTGCAAACACTGCTCAGCAATAGCCAGAACACTGGTGTGTTATCAACACTGTTTAAGGCACAAATGCAAAACATAGCACCACACAGGCTGCTATGAAGGAAGGTAACCCCATCCCAGCCAGATCAGTACACCTGAACTGGGGCCCTAAAACTGGATATAATTGGTTACAGGTGGTCTAACAAGCAATGAGCATGGGGAGACAACCACTTCCCTCACTCTTTTGGCGAGGCTCCTCTTTATACACTTCAGGACACTGCTGGCTGCCTTTGCTGCCAGGCCACACTGGATCAAGTGGTTAATGTCTTTTGTAGTTAATAATTCTAATCTTTCATATATTTTCACCTGTGCTGATACAATGACCATTTCTGAAGTAATGTTTTCAGCAGACTGTCTAGACAAAGGCCCTTTCCATTGTTCTCCTTCCCTTACTCTTTGTTCATTCAGATACTTCCCACCCACACTGCTGCTTTGAGCTTCAGGGACTAAAAGCCTGCCTGTCTTTCAGTAGTATAACGGTATCTTTAGCCAACTCTTTTAATTGTATCTACCTTTATCTATCTATCTATCTAAAACATTTCTCGTAAGATCATCCCTTGTAGAAAGGCGACCTCATTAGAGGCAGCTTGTACTTAGTATATGGTTGAGGAGTGTTTTATTGCTTAAGACACTTGATCGTGCTTTACTTTGCTTTGCTTGCAAATGGGAAACATCCTTCTGTGCCTGTGTGCAGCCAGTCCTCTAAGGAAAGTGGGTGGGAGATGGTGCAATGGAGCTCTAACATTCAGCTCCCAGAGTTCAGAGAAGTCTGATGAAGGGAAAGTGATGTAAATCCCAGGTGGCCAACGACAGGTGGGGAGTCTGGGGAGGTGAGGAGCAAGGTTGTCCACCCAGTGTCAGATCTCAAGGGACTGCTTTTCCTACCTGTCCAGACCTCCTCAGGAGACGCTCCTGACACTCAGGATCCATATCAGTTGGATAATGCTTCTATCACTTCTTTAAACTGAAATTAACAAAATACCGCCTTTAAAATTAAAAATAACTTTATTAGGTGCACTTTGAAATCTTCCTTCTTAACCACGCTATGAAACAACTCAGATTAGCTATACGAGTCTTGCAGACGTGGAGAACGTTACAGGAAGAGGCATGACTTGTTAGGGCTTTCTGTGTTTTAAGGAGCCCCATGGTGTATTTGGGGCTCAGTCCGTGAACCTCAGATACTGGGAGAAGACTGAACAAACCTCTCAAGAAGTCAAAGCCAGAAGCAAACCCCAAAATACCTTGAAGCATTAATGGGACTTAATGAGACCCATTACTGCCAAAGGCTCCTCATTGACTCATTAGAGCAGATACTTGGAGACGGTGACTGCAGGTAGGCAAGGGCACTGCACAGGTGGCTGTAATGCTGAGAAAACCCTTGGTTCGTTTTATGAAGCAGGCAAGGCCAAACCCTGAGCCCAGGTCCTGGGAAGGCAGTTTCTGAGAAGAGAAGAATAAAGTTTTGTCTCACTGGCCCTGGTGGTAGAGACAGCTGCTATAGTCAAGACGACAAAGACCTCAGTCCTTTTGGACCTCTCGGTCTTGCTAGAACCCTTGGCCATCTCTATGCAGGCTGCCCTACACTGTCCCATGCCTCACCTCTTTCCCTTCAGCTTGCTGACAGCCATCTTGCTTTCCCACCTAGCTCTCACCCTGGCATTTCTATGCCTTCACTGATGGCTCTCCACCCTCACCAGCTCCTCCTTGAAACACAAAGCCATGGGATAATCCAGACTCCCTCTGGGTGATCTCTTGCAGCACAAGACTACCCTCTCAGTGAGGATTATTTTTTCTCACATCCAGACAGAACCTTCCCAGCTGTAATTTGTGGAGGTTTCTTGCTCTTCCCGCTACTAAGAAAAGCTCCATTGTCCCTGAAACTGTGAGGAATGAGCGATTTGTGTAAAGAAAATCTAGTGAATATAAGCTTGAAGCAAATGTCATTGATATTGAAATAAAGGAATATATGTAGGGCATGACCATAAGCAGGGGAGTGGTCGTCCTTATGTAACTTCCTGATAAGTATAGTTTGGGTAACTCCCTTGATATGTGTAACTTATGTAGCCTCCTGATATGTAAGTTAGTTCCTGATATACTAGTGCAAACCAGTGTTGTAAATAACCGCAGAAATGTCAAGAAAATGTATAGCCAAATAAAGTAGCATAATATAAGTAGAATAACGGAGCGCCTGCACAAACAGAGAGGTCATGTAGAGTGCACTGACGAAGAGGAGCATCTTCCTCCCAACGACCACCGGACGACCACCTAGAAAAAGATGAAGCATGCGCAGACCGGGGAAGTGGTGACGTACTTAAAGAAAGAGTCATCTTCCAAGAAAAAGGCGGAGAAAGGCAAGAAACGAAGCCTAGAGAAGTATAAAGGAAGGAATTGTAAGAAGTGAAGGTGTGCGTCTTGGTGGAGCGGAGACTCCCGACGCACCCAGCGCTGTTTGCTTGCCTCTATTTGTTTAATAAATTGCAAACTTAAATTGGAATCCTGTTTGGGACTAAATCATTTATCACAACTGGGGACTCGTCCGGGATGGTCTTGGTTCCTGAATACTGACTTGATCTAGGAGGGGCGCCCCACCATTTGGTGGCTCCTGATCGGGTCGGGACTAACACCATCCTGAACCCAAATAGGGGCAAGCAAAGAATTTGATTTTTTATGAGCTCCCTTGCCGGCTGCAGCAGTTTATTTTGCCCGTAATTCTGCGCGCGAAGATCCGAACGAAGATGACGGGGTTGTAAGTATTTAAGGTGTATACCGTTCGGTTGGGTGGGATTCGGTTGCCTGTGTGTGTAAGAGTGTGACTGAGACGGAAGCTAGTTCCGAAGCGATTGTGGAGGTCTTCTAACCGCGGTTCCAATCTCCCGCGAGGGACTTGGCCGGTGAAGGACCGAAGCGATTTTTATAGGATCCATAAGTGAGTGAGAAGTTTGAAACCCCCTGCAAGACACTCTGCTTGGTAACCAAGGGCTGTAGGAATTGCCACAGTAAAAATTCCTAGATGGGTCAGACGAAATCGAGAACCCAGGACCAGAAGAAAGGGAGCGAATTACTAAAAATACCTCCGGAGATTCCATTAGGAATAATGTTAAAACATTGGAATAATAAGGGCCCTGGAAAAGGGAAGACAAAAGAGAAATTAGTTAAATATTGTATGGTAAAATGGCCAAAGAACCCCTTGAGACCCCACGTTTTTTTTGGCCTTTATTTGGGTCATTTGAGGATTGGGTTTGTCAGGCGCTAAACCTGTATGTAAATTCTAAGGAACCGTTTTGCCAAGAGGAGAGCGAGTATGCTAGTTTATGGATAAAGGCCTGTGTGGGCATTTTTCATCTTAAAACAGGAGTAGGGAAAAATAAGACCGTAGGGGAGCAACACATGGAAAAGGAAAAGAAGGATTGGGACCCCCTAGATCACTTACCTCCCCCGTATAATCCAGCTACCCGTCAAATACCGTCACCAAATTTGATGACTTCCCCTACGGCCCCAGGGTCGAATTCAACTCTAAGGGGAGGATCCCAAACTGAGCACCCAGAGCGTCTTTGTATCCTTTACGGGAAGTACCTCTGGGTGGAGATAGAGGATTGGCAAGAGAGAGGGTTGGAAGAATTACTAAGAGAAGCTCAAAAGGTTTATGTCAGGAGGGACGAAGAAAAACAAGAAGCAGAGGCAAGAATTTTTGTAGCAGCAGTGAGGGAAAGTCAGAGGAGTAAGACTCAGCTGGGAGAGAAAAAAAGATAAGAGACCAGAACAGCCACCCCAGGGACAATCTCATCAAGACAGACCCACAACTCCCATCTGTTACTATTGTAACAAAAAGGGACGTGTTCAGAAAACCTGCCGTAAACGGGAATGGGATGAGAAAATGTTCAAAGAGGATTAGGGGTGTTAGGGGCTGTATCTTCTGGGGACCTCAACATCAACAGAGCCCTTGATAAAACTATTAGTAGGTCCCCAAAAAGAAGGATTTTTATTTTTAGTAGATACTGGAGCTGAAAGGTCAACGATTCAGAAACTCCCAAAAGGGGTAGGAAAAGGAAAAGCCCAGATGTCAGTAACAGGTGCAAAAGGAGAACCCTTCAAAGTCCCCATCTTAGAAGAAGTAGAGATTGAGACAGAGACAAAAATTTGTTTAAATGATTTACTTTTATTACCAGAAGCAGAATATAACCTATTAGGGAGGGACTTGATTTTTAAACCTAACTATTCAGAACCAAGGAGATCGGTTATATATTAACTTATGTACCTTAACCCAACTTGATGAGGAAAAAATTGACCCCCAAGTATGGTATAAGGAAGGAGATGTTGGGAGATTAGATATGGAACCCATCAAGGTACAAATAACAGACCCTCATAAGCCAATTAGAATTAAACAATATCCTATATCTATAGAAGGCCGGAGAGGTCTAAAACCTATTGTGGATAAATTACTAAAAAATGGGACTTTGGAACCATGTATGTCACCCCACAATACCCCGATACTCCCTGTAAAGAAATCAGATGGTACATATAGGATGGTACAGGATTTGAGAGCCGTGAATCGGCGAACAATCACCAAATTCCCTGTCGTGGCAAATCCTTATACTTTATTGAGTCACCTGTCTCCTAAACATATTTGGTATAGTGTAATAGATTTGAAAGATGCCTTTTGGGCCTGTCTTTTGGATAAGGGGTTCAGAGATTATTTTACCTTTGAATGGGAAGACCCCGAAACAGGACGAAAAACAACAATTAAGGTGGACTGTGCTACCACAAGGGTTTACGGAGTCACCAAATTTGTTTGGACAGACCTTAAAGAAAATCTTACAAGGTTTTACAGTACACGAGGAGGGAAAAATTATTACAATATGTGAATGATTTACTGGTAGCAGGAGAAACTGAAGAGGAGACCCGAAAAGCCACCATTAGATTGTTAAATTTTTTAGAGAAAAAGGGATTAAAAGTGTCCTGCTCGAAATTACAATTTATAGAGCAAGAAGTAAAATATTTGGGACATTGGTTAAGCAAAGGAAAAAAAAAGAAATCAGATCCTGACCGGGTTTCTGGTATTTTAATCCTAAGACCTCCACAGACTAAAAAGGGAATGGAAAAAAAAAAAAAAAAAAAAAAACCCAAACAAAACAAAACAAAAACAAACAAACAAAAACCCCAAAAAACCCACACACACTGGTGGGATATTTATCCAAATTGTTAGATTCGGTGAGCAGGGGGTGGCCAGCATGTCTCCAAGCCCTAGTTGCTATGGCATTATTGATAGAGGAAGCTAGGAAAATTACCTTTAGTGTACCTCTAAAGGTATATATGCCACATAATGTTAGGAATGTCCTCCAACAGAGGACAGAGAAATGGTTGACAGATAGTAGACTTTTGAAATATGAAACCATCTTGATAGATTCACCTAATTTGGAATTAGGAGTCACCTCTGCCCAGAGCCCCGCTCAGTTCCGGTTTGGGGAACCCTCAGAAGCAGTAGTGCTATAACACAATTGTTTAGAAGTTATAGAATCCCAGACAAAAGTAAGGCTCAATCTTAGAGATATTGAATTGGAGGGAGGAGAAAAATTGTTTGTAGATGGATCCTCCCAAGTAATAGAAGGGAAGAGAAAATCAGGATATGCAAAAATTGACAAGGACTTAGAACTTGTGGAATCAGGACCTCTGAGTCCATCATGGTCAGCTCAGGCTTGTGAGCTTTATGCCTTATGTAGGGCCCTGGAATTATTAAAAGAAAGAAGAGGGACCATATTCACAGATTCCAAATATGCATATGGAGTAGTCCATACTTTTGGAAAAATTTGGGAGGAAAGAGGCTTGATTAACACTCAAGGAAAGAACTTAATACATCAGGAGTTGATAGTAAAATTTTAAAAGTGTTAAGAGAACCAAAGGAAATAGCCGTGGTGCATGTGAGGGGACACCAAAAGGGATTAGATTATCGAATTAGAGGAAATAATTTAGCAGATAAGGAGGCTCAGGAAGCAGCCTTGAGGATTGAAACTGTTAAAATTAATCATACACAAACAAAGGAGGACACTAGTGGAAGAGGATAAGAGGAAAAGGAGAAAAAGTTTACGCTGGAGGAACAAGCAAAATTAGAGAAAATAGGAGCTAGAGTGGAACAAGGGAAATGGACATTACCTGATGAGCGAGAGATGTTGCCAAAAGCTTACGCTAGGCAGGTATTAGAACGCTTACACGCGCAAACACATTGGGGTACAAAAGTGTTAAGTGATCATTTCCTTAAACAGTTTGGCTGTATTGGAATTTTTTGAAATAGCAAGGCAAATTACACAAGGGTGTTTAACTTGTCAAAGGGCAAATAAGGCCGTGTTTCAACAAGTGGCCATGGGAGGAAGAAAACTAGCTTATAGACCGTTTGAAAGGATTCAAGTCGACTTTACCAAATTACCAAGAATAGGAAGATTGAAATATTTGTTAGTTATAGTAGACCATTTAACACGATGGGTCGAAGCCTATCCTGTAGCAAGAGCGACAGCTCAGACGGTGATAAAATTTTACTAGAACACCTAATCCCCAGGTATGGGATAATACAATATATTGATTCTGATCAAGGCACTCGCTTTACTTCTAAAATTATAAAATCCTTGTGCCAATCATTAGGTATTAAATGGGAATATCATACCCCATGGCATCCTCAAAGTTTGGGAGTAATAGAAAGAATAAACCAAACAATAAAGCAAGAGCTAGCGAAGCTAATGGTTGAAACACAGATGCCATGGACTAAATGTTTACCGCTAGCCCTTCTTAACATAAGGATCAAACCGCACAGTGAGACTGGATTATCGCCATATTAGGTTTTATACGGCATGCCCTATCTCCGAGGGAAACAATGTAGTGGAAGATTATAATATTCGGAAATATGTTATCATTTTAGGAGAAAGGTTGAAAGAACTAAGAGATATAGGAATAATGGCACAAACCCTACCTTTGGGGTTTGCAATCCATCAATTCAAACCAGGGGATAAGGTACTGATCAAAACTTGGAAGAAAGAAACTTTAGTTCCTTCATGGGAAGGACCCTTTGTTGTATTGTTAACTACAGATACTGCCATCCGGACCGCGGAAAAGGGGTGGACGCACGCGACTCGAGTAAAAGGACCCATGAAAGACTGGAAAGTTATTTTACAACCTGGAACCACAAAAATAACATTAAAAAGGGAATGAACGTATGAGAAATGATCACGAATTAAAGACTATAGCATTAAGCAATTATCGGGCAGGACTAAGTTTATGTCCACTCTGTAAACCATGTTGTATGATTATTGAGGGTTAGGTGTAACCTGTGTAACAAATATATCATTTCCCACAGAGGCTAACAGGGACGTTTTCAAATTCAAAGCTGAAGTTTCCTCTGCATTCAGTGTGGACAGACTACTCCTATAGGAGATTTCTGGTGGGTAAGATTTATTACTGTCATCGAAATAAAGAAGTCCGCTTGAGAAGGGGGAGAGGGCAAGACCGGGTGGGGATTCTCAGTCGCGACCAAGTAAGGCCAGTCAAGGACGAGCACCCCTTGTAGCTGATGCCTCCGACCATGAGATCCCTTACCGGACCTCTCCTGATTTTACTCGGACTCACCAACCTGGTGACAGGTAATCAAAATTGCACCGAGTGCATAAGAACCGCCCAGCACGGACGAGTAAGTAATAAAACATTAATGTACCACACCTATTACGAGTGCAAAGGGAAACAGAACGGGAGTTGTATATACAATGGAACACAATATAAGAAATGCTCGGTGGAAAATGATACTGTTTGTTACGATCCAAAGGAACTTCTTTATCAATAGTGGGTAGAAATGAAAACAAATTCGGAAGTAGGAAGATTAATTGGAATAAGTAAGGATATGGCCAATTTGAGCACATCAGTATCGGTAATTTTTGATGCATGCGATATTATAGATGATGATCTGGATATTAATTGTGGGAGTGTAGAGTGGAGATGATGCTATAGTAATCAACCAAAATATATTTGCCCAGGTGGAGGTGGACGTCAATGTCAGATAAATCCTGATTATGTACCTAGTCAAACGGTGAGATATCAGTCAGCACACCTATGTGGAAGAAGGGGATGGTCTTGTGTATGTTAGGATACTGCAAGCTGGGGATATGACAGCCAATGTGGGGATTTACAAGCTTCAATCACAAGGGTACAAACAGACCATAATTGTACAACCTGTACCTGTAATTTAGTAAATTTAACCCTTATAAATTTAGAAATTTGGAAACAGAAAAAAATAACCAAAATTGGACTTAAGATATATGGACCTGGAGAAGACCCAGGTGTAGTTATTAATATTGAAATGAAAGAAAAGAGAATCGGTGCAGCATAGACTGTTATATAAGTCATTTTATCATGAAATGGAAACAGGAACGAAATATGAAATTCCCACAGTGGCTAAAAATCTATTTGTAAATCTTGCTGAGAACATTGCTAAGTCACTAAATGTAACTAATTGTTATGTATGTGGTGGAACTAATCAGGAGAGAATTGGCCCTGGGAGGCCCAAGAGAGCAACATACCAGACCCTAATGTTTAGAACATATCAACTCAGGTCAGGAAACAACAATGGATATTACAAACCAGCATAATAAGAAGAAGCTGTTGGCAAAATGACGCTGGGAGTAAACCAGTCGGATATTTAGTATGTGAAGGGGGATATAACTGGAATAGTACTTACCAAAAGTAGGATAAATGGGGCACTGCCCAAGAAATAAGTAAAAATCATGCGAATTGGACCAACGGAACCACTATTGATAAAGGGTGGTCAAGTCCAGAAGGGCAATATTGGATCTGTGGAAAATTTGCATATACCCGATTACCAAAAAATTGGACCGGAGCGTGCGTGTTAGGAACTATACGGCCAAGCTTTCTCTTATTACCTATAAACCGAGGAGAACGCCTAGGGGTACTGGTATATACAGACGCATTAGAAACTCACAACCGAAGGGGAAAAAGAGAGCTACAAATAGGAAAATGGAAAGATAATGAGTGGCCACCTGAAAGAATAATAGCATATTATGACCCAGCGACATGGGCAGAAGATGGGTCCTGGGGATATAGGACCCCCATTTATATGTTGAATAGAATAATCAGGTTGCAAGCTGTAGTAGAAATAATTGTAAATAAAACGGGTAATGCTCTAGGATTGGTGGCTAAACAAAATACTAAAATGCGTACAGCCCTATATCAAAATAGACTCGCACTAGACTATTTACTAGCACAGGAAGGAGGAGTCTGTGGAAAATTTAATCTCACAAATTGTTGTTTAGAGATAAATGATGAAGGAAAAGCCATCAATGAATTAGTAAGAGAAATGAAAAAAGTAGCCCATGTGCCAGTCCAAACGTGGAATGGAATAAATGTCCAAGGACTATGGACAACGTGGGAAAATTTATTCTCAGGAAACTGGGTAACAAAAATCATTATCGTTTTGTTAGGATTGTTTGGAGGTATGTTAATAATACCATGTCTAATTCCTTGTCTTTCACAAGCTGTAGCTTCTGCGATTAATGGAATGAAATTTACAGCCACTCCAATAGAACCAACACAGAGTGAGAGAAAACATGTTTTAATGTTGGTAAAACATATAGAGGAACCCGAGTTAATACCCATCAAACAAACTTTAAATAAATTTTACACGAATCACAGTGGTGAAAAAGAAAACGGGGGATTGTGAGGAATGAGCGATTCGTGTAAAGAAAATCTAGTGAATATAAGCTTGAAGCAAATGTCATTTATATTGAAATAAAGGAATATATGTAGGGCATGACCATAAACAGGGGAGTGGTAGTCTTTATGTAACTTCCTGATAAGTATAGTTTGGGTAACTCCCTTGATATGTGTAGCTTATGTAGCCTCCTGATATGTAAGTTAGTTCCTGATATACTAGTGCAAACCAGTGTTGTAAATAACCGCAGAAATGTCAAGAAAATGTATAGCCAAATAAAGTAGCATAATATAAGTAGAATAACGGAGCGCCTGCACAAACAGAGAGGTCATGTAGAGTGCACTGACGAAGAGGAGCATCTTCCTCCAAACGACCACCGGACGACCACCTAGAAAAAGATGAAGCATGCGCAGACCGGGGAAGTGGTGACGTACTTAAAGAAAGAGTCATCTTCCAAGAAAAAGGCGGAGAAAGGCAAGAAACGAAGCCTAGAGAAGTATAAAGGAAGGAATTGTAAGAAGTGAAGGTGTGCATCTTGGTGGAGCGGAGACTCCCGGCGCACCCAGCGCTGTTTGCTTGCCTCTATTTGTTTAATAAATTGAAAACTTAAATTGGAATCCTGTTTGGGACTAAATCATTTATCACAAAACCATTCTTCAAGCAGCTGCAGGCTGCAGCTACTGCAGTGCCCTGACCCTCCACTTCCCCAGGCTAAACAAGCCGTTGTTAAAAATAAATATATTAAAGTCTGCGCCCGCGATCCTGCAGACACCGCCCCCCCCCGCGACACACGCGCGCTCAGACTCACTCAGCCACCCCCCCCCGCGCGCGTGCGCTCCCCCTCCCTGCGCTGCAGCTCCGGACCCGCAGGCCGGTGGGTGCGGCCCCCCCCGGCCGCAGACTCTCCGGCGCCCCGGAGCAGCGGGGGGCAAGGGGGGCTGCAGCCGCGCGTGCCCCGCTGCCCGGCAACCGGCCCCCCCGGCGGCGGGGGAGGGAGCCTGGCGCAGAGGCTGGCTGGGGGAGGGGGGATGGCGGCGCTTTTCGGAGGTTTCTGTTTGGGTCGGTTGGGTTCGGGGTTTTTTTCTCTTTTCGTTTTTCACCTCCCCCGCCGTTCGCGTTCGTTGGTTTTCACCGCGCGGCGGCGGCGGCCCGCGCGCAGCGGGGCTGTTGTGCCAAACGCGGGTTCCGTCACCCGGTGCGCAGAGCGCCGGGAAACACACGGAGTCGAGACGGCGGCTTTTCTTCCGCCCCTGCGCCGAGCTGGGTGCCGGTGGTAGGCCCACAAAGCTGGCGCGCCTCGGTTAACGCAGGGAAAATATTTCTACGCTCCGAGCAACAAGTCACCGTTATTTTTTTGAGAGCTGGCGCAGGCGCCCTTGCGCCTGTTGGTTCCCGCAAGCCTCGTCTCCACGGCGACAGCGTCCTCCTTTTTTACTGCGCGTGCCCCGTGAGGAAGGGGCTTCTGTGGGTAGGGGTCTTCCCCTACCGGAGGGCAGGCTTGTGCTATGCCGAGTCGATGTTAATTAGATGTTACTTACGATAGTTCACTCAAAGGTCGGCAGTTGCGTTCCCTTTGCGGTTGCCTTGTTCCTTCCCTCAGGCTTGCGCCTCGTTGACTCCTGACAGAGCCTAAACAATACCCCCGCTTTGTGCCTCGCATACCTTCAGCAGGGTGACTGACCGACGGACTGGCCGACCGACGGACTGAGGACGAAAGGCGGGAGGGGGGCACGGGTGCGGCAGGGACGCCGCGGGGTCCTAAAGTCTCCCGCCTTCCTTCCTTCCCCGGGCCGGCAAAACTGCTGGCGGAAGGGGGAGGGGGGGTGTCTCCGTGTGTGCGTGTGGCCGCGGGCGAGGGGTTCGTGCCGGGGCCGGTTTGGGAGCGTGTGTGGCGGGTGTGCACGCAGTAAGAAACGAAAAAGTCTGGTAACGCTGTGGACAACGCCGCCTTCTCTGCTACAGCCTGCGCTGTGGCCCGCCTCGGTGTCCGCCTGCGGGCGATGTGCTCGGCTCGGCTCCCGGTTGAAGCCGTCCCTGGGAAAGCAGCAGCCCCGTGCCTCGGCCTGGGCAGAGACCTGCGTCCCCGAGGCCGGGCTCCGGCTGCCGGAGAGGTGGGCCGCGCCTCTCGCTAGCGGCCGTCGGCGTGTCCGTCGCCAGCGGGATGCGTTCCAGTGGTGAGCAGCGCCCAGAGGACAGGCCCAGCAGCCTCAGGCAAAGCGGGGTCGCTGCTTTGCTGATGGTGGTGTCCGAAAAGGCGGTTTCGTTTCCCGGCGTGCGATAGGCCAGTCTCACACACCGAGACGAGATACCGGTTTATTCCAGACCTGCGCAGAGCTGGGTGCTGGGTGGTAGGCCCACAAAGCTGGCACCCCGCGGTTAACACCCGGAAAATATTTGTAGGTTTCTAGCAACACTTACCAGTATTCTTAAACATACCTCAGCTGCCACCACGTTTACACATAAGCAGATTAACTTCTGGCGGCCTTGTAGCAATGGGGCTCGCTGCGGTGGGGTGGGGAGGGCGGGCGGCTGGGGCTGGGCACCGCCGCCTCTGCCTGGTCCCCGGTCCCCGGTCCCCGGTGGTGAGAGAGAAGAGTAAGAAAAGGTTAGGGGGAGGGAGGCTAGATAAATAAATAGCTAAAAAAATGACAATCAAAAAGAAACGGGGTGTGTGCAGGGTGCGTGTGGGTGTCTTGACACAGAACTCTCCGGGGTGAGGGCAGGCGGGCGGTTTGGGAGGAGGGAGTGGGGAGAGCAGGTTTAGGACAAATGCTGATCTGGCACTCTCTGCTAATTCTTGATGGATTAACATACACCGACCTATGGTTAATGAATGTAATAAATAATTCATTAACCGGTAATTAATATACGAAGTAATGATTAGCGATAGAGCAATACAGATTAATATTTACTGGAATTAACATCCAGTGGATTAAGATCACGTTAATAAGGAACTACTTTACTGATAACAAGTTCTAGGTGAGGAACAGAGCCGTCGTGTAGCACGTGTAATTAATGATAATTAATAATGATGAATTGATAGTAGATAATTACAACAGTAAATCAGAGTGATGATAAAGAAAAAAAAATACATGATAAGTAACTGGAGGACAGTAGTGTTAATGCAGTACCACAAAATACTAATAAATAAAATAATCGATCTTAATAGGTAACGACTGTTATTAATAAGTAATTATTAATGATTGATTTAGACTAATTTGATTAATAAAAACTTAATCAGTTCATTAATTTTTTATTCATTTATTTGTTGTAGACCGATAGATACTATATAACTCAAATAACATCGATCAATAGGAATGAATAGTTAATAAGAATTTCAGTTATTAATAATGGTCAGCTTACTCACGTTTGATGGAGGTCTTTGTGGCCTTGCCGTAGAACATCAGGCTGCAAGGCTTTCGCCTCATCCCAGACATCACTCAACAATAGTCAGTTATGAGACTGTCTGACTGCAACCCATCAGGGTTGCTTTTGAAGAGGAGCGTGTTGCTCCAGTCAAACCCTGCTACTCCCTACAGACCCACAGTGGTTTCCCACATTATCCACCCTGTGACCTTAGTCACAACTCACTAAGAGGAACATTGTGTAATTTGTATTTAGGTGGGTCGAGGCATTCATCTCTCCTTCCTGTGTTTTCATCCTCTCTTGTTGGTTGGTAATTTATTGTTGGGATCACTCTGCACGGCTCGACCTTAAGGAGAAGGAGCTGCAGCATTGAGAAGCTGGTAAACAGCTAGATATCTGCACGGCTCGGCCTTGAGAAGAGGGAGCTGTGGCATTGGGAAGCTGGTAAACAGCTGGACATCTGCAGGGCTCGGCCTTGAGGAGAAGGAGCTGTGGTAAACAGCTAAGAAGCAGCACTGTATAAGAAAAACAGGATGGAACCCGGACCACGTAGCAGTAACCGCAAGTAGGAGGAGTATGATAATGCAATCTTTAGGGCTAAGCCAATGATTGTAAGACAAGTATGCATAAGGTAGAACTTAGTGTATAAATATGTGTAAGGTTTTGCAATAAAGTTGAAGCTTGCCTTATCACTCATATTGAGTCGACTGCTTGCCTTCCCTCGCTCGTCGCAATTTATAATAGGGGATGGTATTAAAGGGATGTATTCAGGATCATAGATGTGAATCCTCTTAACACGCATGGTTACAGCTCTAGTTATCATAGATTTCACACGTGACAATCAAATACGGACAATAACAATCATTATGATAAACATTAATACATACTGGGTTAGACTATGATCCCATCCACTAACTTTTAATCTGAGCCAACTGAAAATATTTTAAATCCACCTAGTTCATTGCCAGTTGCTTGGTTTCATCTTCTCATTGAGCTCATGGGTTTGGTCCACAGTTTTTTGCATTTCATCTCTAGCTTGATGCAGAGTAGCGGACACATTTGGAATTGACAGCAGGTTTTGCCAGGATAGGTGTTATTCAGCCATCCACAAACGCTGTTCTCCTTTAGTAGTACCATATTCAATGCTAATTGATTTTCTAAAGTCATCTGTGAGGCTGCTCGTGGGTACAAGCTGGGTGTTGCTTAGCCTTGCTGGCTGGCTGCATACAATTAGCTAGAGTCTCTCCTTGCCATGGTAGATATTCTAGATATAATCAATTTTCAATTATCACAGCCGAAGAAGTCCAAAACAATCCCATTGCTAAGCTTACTCTCATCCCTGCTGTATAATAGCTTGGCCGTGACACGGAGGGCAATACATTTCTCTTTGTTCTGTACCCTCTTGGTTTCATGAATGACTACAGTGAATGACTCCTGAGTATGATTAAAAGCTATTATGGGAGATAAACTTGTGGAATTCCTAAAGTGCATTCTAACCCATCCCAATAGGGTTGACTGTAATCTGATATCTCTTCATTAGAACATACCCATACGGTCTCAAGCAGTGCAGGATACATTAGAGTGGTACTTGTGCTCTTTACTACTGGCTCATGAGTCTTGCATCCGTTTTTTATAATGTTGGGAAGGAATCCTACATTTACTAGCCATGTGTTTAGAGGATTCTATCTGACATGCTGTCTGTAAGCTAGGGATTGGAGCACTGTAATTGTGGCACAGGCATATACTTCTTAAGGCGTGATGGAGGTCTGAGGCAAACGGTATCCATAGATAATCATCCATATTGTAACAATTTATCTTGTTTATACAATTCCATAGCCTGTCTGGTTCCAATGACATGGTATAATGGGGTCTCTTCACCCATTGTTTAAAACGTCTTTTATGATCAGGGGTGGTCCATATGCAAGAAACATTACTAGATTGTGGGCCACATGCAGATCCATACTTAGAGGTGTGAAATATGTTCATCTGATTCGTGTGATGAAGTGCAATCTTCTGGACTTTTATGGATCTCTCCTGCACCATAAAAAGGGGTGTTTTACAGGAGAAGGTTAAACTACTTGGCTGGTATATCAGCTCAAACCAGTTTGACCACTGACCGCATAGTATTGTGTAAAGGAAGTGCATGCATAAGGTTTGGGGTCATCCTGGGGGCACGCCGAGGAAGATTCGAGAAGACTCTAGCAGGAAAAGAGGGCATGCGCTGAAGAAGACACGCCTATTCATGAATATGTATTAACGGAGAGGATATAAACCAGGAACAGGAACTGAACCGCGTGCGTCTTGGTGGAGCAGAGACTCCCGGCGCACCCAGCGCTGTTTGCTTGCCTCTATTCGCTTAATAAATTGTAAATTTGAATTGGAATCCTGTTTGGGACTAAATCATTTATAACAGGTTGGATCGGATTGTCCGGTGGAAAACTCACAGACTCTATGTCCAGCGAGTTTGCCAAGTACGCACCCCCAAATATAAATCAGATTGGAAGTGTAGGCGTAAAGTCCTGGATGTGGAAGTACCCCCATATTTCTGTGCGGTACCTCTACAGAGGATCTCCGTACATTAATCCAATCTCTAAACAAAAAGAATGAATTAGCTGTGGAAAATCCTACAGCTCAACCACCCCCAACCCACAAGGAAAGTGTACCTTCTGCACCAGAATGTAATCCAACTGATACGGCAGAAGTCCAGAGGGGGGGGAAAAAACAAAACTAAACTAAACAAAAACAAAACAAAACAAAACAAAACAAAACAAACAAACAACAACAACAACAAAAAAAACAACAAAAAAACCCCCAACTTCTATCCCCGGGGAGGGCAGTGAGCCACCCTGCCCGGCAGGTATTAGCAGTTCAATGGCTCTCGGTTAAAAATTCTGAACCTGTTAAAAAAAAACCTGCTCAAACCCTAAATATCAGAGTCAGTCGACACAGGGTTAAATTTACAGGAATAGAAAGGTGCGGTAAAGGAATGCCCCGCTGCCGAGATTTCCCTCTGGTTGCCAGGGGACCAGAGGTTAACGAGGGTGGAGGTACCGGTGGGTGCTGCACACGCTGCCATTCTAAGATTTAACATGCTGCGTGAGCAGATGAGGAAACTCCCGGGCGGGACTGTGTGGAGTTCTGCAGGCACCAATGTTCGGCAGTACCCGCTGCCAGCAGCAGCGCTGGCGAGAACTGACGGGGTGGTAACAGAATTGGAAAAAGATACCATTTAAATTGGACCGGTACCAATGGTACTGACCACCCCTAAAAATTCCTACACCTGGGAAGCCAAAGATCGTTCAGGAAAAGCACACCGGATCAGCACCCAGTGAATTTCACCCTCATTTTAACCCTGCCGGTTAAGTAAGACCGAGCATATTTCCTTTTTTCTTGTGTGTTCACACACAGGAATCCCGAATGGACAACGTGAAACCACAATCCAATGGATGAAATTAGTGATGTGGCATTTTACCTTAATTGTAATACAATTTCTTTTAACTTGTAATTCGAGATAACCATTGTCCCAAACATATGCCAAGTATAATGAAATGGTGAGAACACAGATCATTCCAGAAAATTTAACTTTAGCTACTGCAGTCATGCATGGCGCCAAGGTGTTTTCAAGACGTGAGTGGAGCTGGGATAACGGATGGCTTCCACTCCTGAAGGGAAAAGCAGGAGAAGGAATCCAGATAGGGTGTAGGATGATTAACGGATCAACCCATGAGAAAGCCACATTAATGGCAATATACGGAAACCCAGTAGCCACAAAGTCTTGCGTTGCTGACAAATGGGATTGTTGGTATAACTTTACCCTGGTGGAACCCACTATTGTGACTTGTACGTGGCAACAACACCACACAGGTTTAGGGCCGTCACAACAATGTTGTACAGGGTTGTTGTTTTTTCGGTTCAAAATAGACATAATTGAACCTAGCCCAGATACACCACCAGGCCTAACTCCATACACCCCATTTGACACCCTGAAATATGGAGCTAGGAACATACCCGTTGTCACCATGACATCTCGTAATGACCCTTGGGACCATTCATTGCCACGATACAGTGGGAGCGTTGGAACACTACAAAACAAAAGGAACTTAAATCTCTCTACTCTAGTCATACATGGAGATGAAGTGTTTTCGAAGGATGAATGGAGTTGGAATGACCCTCTTCGGATGGCTGAACTTCAAGCCATTTCAGGACAGGCAATACAAATCAGCCGCCGAGTAACTAACGGACCTAATTACCATAGGCCAACCGAAATTAAAGCATATCATACCGACTCTACCAGACCAAAGAACTACGACACCGAGTGTTACAAAATAACCGAACCAAATTCGGATTGTTGGTACAATTTTACTCTGACCAAACCCGTAATTGTATACTGCCTTTGGGGTTCCGAAGGCACGGAATTAATATTTGAATTTATGATTGATACAGCAACATCAAAGGATAAGAGACCTTTACCCCCGCGAACATCTAAAAATGTACCCACTCGGCCTCCCATTGGTGTAACTCCCTTCATCTTCAACACAGGCCCTTACATAATCAAATATACAGGTGTGGAGTAATCGCTGAGGGGTACTTTGGAAATTTACCCTCTAAGAACAGCCTTGAAACCAGGTGGAACATAGCACTCGTACAACGGGTCTGTGCCATGGAGACTCCCTGAACGGCCTTGGATGTTGGCAACATCAGGGGCGCCTGGTGTGCTGACTCTGGGAGAGATTACATGGAGGCTGGAGCGGAGTGGAGACCTCGTGGCTACGCTCTGTGAACTGGGGAGTTTAGGGATGCACAGGATGTACATTGATAAGCTGTGCTTACAATGTCCTGGGCCGAGGACCTGTCAACTTTGATGAAGTGCTGTACTTAGAGTGAACTTTGCTAATTATAATATCATTATAATACTAAAACGCACACCCCTCTCAAAAGCTACCACCCCCCCAAGGTGCGACCCCTCCTCAATGAGTGTGCGCACTGAATTTTTCCTAGTCTGTACCTTTAAACGCGAAGCGAGAGAATTCTGCACCAATCCTGATAAAGGTATGTATGACTAGAGTCACTCAAGCTCCACCTGCGAAGTAAAACACTATAAAATAATGTTTTAAGAGCTGGATGTTAGGGAAGATACCATCGTCATGTACCACTCTAACTTCTGGGATCAGTCGACGGGCTGAGCCTCTCTTCCCCCGCCATCGGGACGCCGTTGGGTAAGATTCGAACCCTTGGTCATACCAAGTGCCTTCCCGGGAAACTTAGAAATCTCTATATAGAGTCACTTTACATCTTTTAAGGCGTTTATAGCCAAGTAGTGTCCCTCGTAGTTTTAGCATTTGCAGGTGCTTTATAGGTAGTGAATTTATCACCGGCAATCCAAAGAACCTGTATATCTGTTGCTTCAATAAATCGCACTATTGATTGACTCAGCCGTGTGTTCAATAAATCGCACTATTGATTGACTCGGCCGTGTGTGGTCCCTGAACGCGACCGTACCTCTGAGTGCGGCCGTATTAGTTCAGGAGGTGTCCGGCTGAGCACGTAGTGTGATGTTAGTAGTGCATCCGGACCCGTGATAGTCCAACAAAGGTGTTGGGCGCGACCGGACTACTAACGCTGACTTTGGGCATCACTCAGAACCTAAGCTCAGCCGCCCCCAGTCCCTCTGATATCTGAGGATCGACTGGAAAGCAAGGGGGTTTAGTTTCTGCCAAATTGCTCTGCCTCTTAACGCAACAACAGGCTGGCAACAAGTGCTGTTTAATCCGTCATACTCCCTCAAACAAGCGGAGATGTTGATGCAAATTAACATCTCTACAATTAAACCAACCTGTTCACCATTCCTAAATATATCCCACGCAGGATGGTTAGCCTGGTTACATGGGCGAACCCTCGTCTCTTCAAGACGGACAAGGAGAGATGCAACCGGTATTATAGGGACAGGACTGGGAGTCTTAAACAGTATAGATGCTGAAATACTCATAAATAAACTGAGCACAACAACAAGTGATTTAAGCAAATTAGGACACCCATTGCAGTCTTCTCTAGTAGCACTGGGAACTAATCAATGGCTTTTATCTGGCATATTACCTCAGTGGGAAAGAATTGATGGAAGGGACCACCGATTGATTGCGGATGCACTTGGTGCAGCCCAAAATAATATTTCTCTAGCTCTTAGTTGTATCCAAGCTCAACTATGGACGCAATCTGTGGCGGCAGCAATTATAATGCAACTACGTTTGAGAGAAGATTCCAGTCATGGTGGTATTTGGTCAATTTTACCTACAACCCTACCGATGGCAAAGCCACTGCTTTTGTCTTAACGATACGCAACACTTCGGTATATACCATATACCCAATCATCGCGTTGTTAGGATTAAATCACAACGGAGCTATACTCTATCCTCTAGAGCATAGAGTATGGGCCCAACGGAATGAAAAGACGGCAAACTATTGATGTTGCTGCATGTGTGGTATGGGAACAACAGGGATTCATTTGTGAAAGTAGTATCATCCAAGGCCAAGACATTTGTCTTGACACTGAACAAAACATTTGTCATTTTGAAATACATCCCAATGAAACCCTTGAAACTGTGCTTGTATAGATCGGAAAAGGGTGTGCTTGTATGAGAACCCCTTGTGATTTTGTGTTTGTAGATAATGTTACTGTGGATACTAACAATCGCTCAAATAGTTGTGTTTGTAACTTTACTAAAATGGTAGGATGTGACTTTATCTATTCAGATCCTGTTACATCTTACCAACTAGTACAATCAAATTATATTCTATTTCGGGATCTGCTAATGAATCTTACCCTGGTGAGAAAACTACTACGACATGAACACCTGAAGCGGTTGTTGAAACAAGTTCGGGAAAATGGACAACAGACTCTGATTACTGTCCAAGGTTCCGAGGGAGAACACGGCCGCCCTCTGCCCGGTTCCGGCGCCCGGCCCGGCCGCCCTCCGCCCGGTTCCGGATCCGGCGCCGGGAGGCCCCAGCCGGCCGCCCTTCGCCCGCTTCCGGCGCTAGGCTCCGGCAGGCGGGCCCGGTTCCGTCGGTAGACCTGGCAGCCCTGCCCGCACCCGGGCAAACGGCCGGAAGCGGGCCCAGTGGCCGTGGTCTCGCTCGGAACCGGGCGAAGGGCGGCCGGCTGGGGCCTCCCGGGGCCGCGCGGGGCCGGGGCCAGGACCGGCGCCGGCGCCGGGATCGGAACCGGAACCCGAACCGGAACCGGAACCCGAACCCGAACCGGAACCCGAACCGGAACCCGAACCCGAACCGGAACCGGAACCGGATCCGGTTCGGGACAGGGCGGAGGGCGGCCGGCTGCGGCCTCCCGGGGCCGCGCGGGGCCGGGGCCGGGACCGGCGACGGCGCCGGGATCGGAACCGGAACCCGAACCGGAACCGGAACCCGAACCCGAACCGGAACCGGAACCCGAACCGGAACCCGAACCGGAACCCGAACCGGAACCGGAACCCGAACCCGAACCGGAACCCGAACCGGAACCCGAACCGGAACCGGAACCGGAACCGGATCCGGTTCGGGACAGGGCGGAGTGCGGTCGGCTGCGGCCTCCCGGGGCCGCGCGGGGCCGGGGCCGGGACCGGCGACGGCGCCGGGATCGGAACCGGAACCCGAACCGGAACCGGAACCCGAACCCGAACCGGAACCGGAACCGGAACCCGAACCGGAACCCGAACCGGAACCCGAACCGGAACCGGAACCGGAACCCGAACCGGAACCGGAAGCGGATCCGGTTCGGGACCGGGCGGAGGGCGGCCGGCTGCGGCCTCCCGGGGCCGCGCGGGGCCGGGGCCGGGACCGGCGCCGGGATCGGAACCGGAACCCGAACCGGAACCGGAACCCAAACCCGAACCGGAACCGGAAGCGGATCCGGTTCGGGACCGGGCGGAGGGCGGCCAGGCCGGGCGCCGGAACCGGGCGGAGGTCGGCCCTGGGTCTCCCTCGGAACGGGGCAGGGGGCGCGCGGGGCCGGGCAGAGGGCCGGAACCGGGCGAAGGGCGGCCGGGGCCGAGCCCG
>NW_028114028.1:0-26276 GCF_964289735.1 Phaethon aethereus | reverse complement strand
GTGGTCTCCAGTGTCCCCAGTGTCCCCAGCGTCCCTGCGCCATCAGCCTGTCCCCTCATCACAGCGCCCGTCCCGGGCTGTGCCGGCTCTGGCCGGGTCCTGCCACCGCTCTGGTGTCCCCTGGGCCAGACCCGGCCCCCCGAGGGGACGTGGGGACCCCGGGGGTGACTCTGTGTCGGGGCGAGGGGGACACGGGCTCGTCCGGTCCCCAGGAAAACCGACAGCGATGGCGCTCGGCTGAGTAAGGGCTCATCACACGGCGCGGGGACACGGGGTGACACAGGGGGACACGGGGGGCACGGGGTGACACAGGGGGACACGGGGGGACGTCAGATGGGGACACGCAGGGACGTGGGGTGACACAGAGGGACACGGGAAGATGAGGACACATGGAGATGGGGACACGGGGACATGGGGATGCATGTAGGGACACGTGGGGACACTACGAGCATATGGGGGGACAGGGGACAATAAAACACGGGGACACGTGGGGACACGGGGAGGACATGGGGACAAAAGGATACAGGGACGGACATGGGGACACGGGGGACACACGGAGACAAAGATCTGGGGACACGGGTGACATGAGGGGATGTGGGTGCATGAGGGGATGTGGGGACACACATGGGGACAACATAGGGACAACATGAGGACACAAGGACATGGGGGGACACATGAGGACACAGGGACACACACGGGTACCCCGCCATCCTGCCCCAGCTGTGCCGGTGCCACCGCCTGTCCCCACTGCACTGTCGCCTGTCCCTGTTGCTACTGCCTGTCCTTGGTGCCACCGCCTGTCCCCACTGCCACCGTCTGCCCTTGGTGCCACCGCCTGTCCCCAGTGCCACCACCTGTCCCAGTGCCACTGCCTGCCCTTGGTGCCACTGCCTGTCCCTGGTGCCACCACCAGCTGTCCCTGATGCCACTGCCTGTCTCCACTGCCACCACCACCTGTCCCTTACACCACCACCTGTCCCCAGTGCCACTGCCTGCCCTTGGTGCCACCGCCTGTCCCCGGTGCCACTGCCTGTCCCCGGTGCCACTCCCTGCCCTTGGTGCCACTGCCTGTCCCTGATGCCACCGCCTGTCCCCAGTGCCACCGCCTGTCCCCAGTGCCACCACCAGCTGTCCCTGATGCCACCGCCTGTCTCCACTGCCACCACCTGTCTCCACTGCCACCGCCTGTCCCCAATGCCACTGCCTGCCCTTGGTGCCACTGCCTGCCCTTGGTGCCACTGCCTGTCCCCAGTGCCACCATCTGCCCTTGGTGTCACCGTCTGTCCCCGATGCCACCACCTGCCCTTGGTGCCACTGCTTGTCCCTGACACCACTGCCTGCCCGTGGTGCCACCACCTGTCCCCGGTGCCACTGCCTGTCCTTGGTGCCATCGCCTGTCCCCGGTGCCACTGCCTGTCCCCAGTGCCACTCCCTGCCCTTGGTGCCACTGCCTGTCCCTGATGCCACTGCCTATCCCCAGTGCCACTGCCTGTCCCTGGTGCCACCGCCTGTCTCCACTGCCACTGCCTGTCCCCGATGCCACCGTCTGCCCTTGGTGCCACCGCCTGTCCCCAGTGCCACCACCTGTCTCCACTGCCACCGCCTGTCCCCGATGCCACCGTCTGCCCTTGGTGCCACCGCCTGTCCCCAGTGCCACCACCTGCCCTTGGTGCCACCACCTGCCCTTGGTGCCACCACCTGTCCCTGATGCCACCGCCTGTCCCCAGTACCACCACCTGTCCCTGATGCCACCGCCTGTCCCTGGCATCACTGCCACCCGTCCCTGATGCTACTGCCTGCCCTTGGTGCCACCACCTGTCCCCGATGCCACCGCCTGTCCCCAGTGCCACCGCCGCCTGTCCCTGACACCGCCGCCTGTCCCCGGCGTCACCTACTTGAACTCCTTCTCGGTCTTGCCGCGCAGGTCGCGGACGAGCCACTGGGAGGTGAAGGCGTCCTGGGGGGGCATCCCCCACCGCATCACCGCGTTCAGGAAGGCCTTGCGCTGCCGCGTGTTGAAGCCCAGCACCTGGGGGGTGTCACGGGTGGGCGGGGGGTGTCACGGGTGGGGGGCGTCACGAGCGGGGGGGGACCCAGGTGCCCACGGGTGAGTCGGGGGGGACACACGCGGATGTGCGGGGGTACCTCGTCATCGACTGGGGGTGGGGACGCGGGTGTCTGGGCGGGGGCGCGGGTGGGTGGGGGGAGTCCGGGGGGTGGGACTCAGATGGGTGGGGGGGACCCCTGACCCCCTCCTGGAGGGGACCCTGGTGCCGGGGTGCTGCCATTCAGGCACTCTGGCGCCTGGACGTGTGTCCCCCCCCAACTCCGCCCCCCAGGGACCCCGGCGTGTGTGTGTGTCCCCCCCCGGTGCCCCCACCCCAGGGTGCTCACCTCGATGTTGCCGCCCACCCGGGCCAGCAGCGGGGGCAGGGGCTTGTCCTTCTCGTTCCGCAGCTGCCGCTTGGACTGACGCCGGCCTGGGGGGGGCGGGGGGTCAGCACCCACCCCGGCACCCCCAGCCCCGGGCGCCCTGACCACCCTCGGGGTGCCCTGACCCCCCCCGGCGTACCCTGACCCATCTTGGGGCACCCTGACCCCCTCCTTGGGGCACCTCACACCCCTGGGCCCCCCTGTGCCACCCAGGACCCCCCCCCAGTTCCCCCAGTGGCACCCCAGAGCCCTCCCCAGACAAGGGGGGGACTTGGGGGGCACAGAGGTGACGTGGTGGGTCAGAGAGAGGACAGTTGGGGGCACGGGGGGCATAGAGGGGACATGGGGGGACATAGAGGGGACACGGGGGGGACATAGAGGGGACACATGGGAGGATGTGGGGGGACAGAGGGGCTGTGGGGGGACACGCATGACACCCAGGGGGGACACAGGCATCACAGGTGCTGTGGGGGGACACGGGGACACCCAGGGGGGACACAGGGGACACAGAAGGGTCATGGGGGGACATGGGGGACAGTCAGGGGGGACACAGGGGACACTGAGGGGCCATGGGGGGATACCCAGGGGGACCCTCAGGGGGACACGGGGGACACTGAGGGGTCGTGGGGGGGACATGGGGACACCCGGGGGGACACGGGGGACACAGAGGGGCTGTGGGGGGACACCCGGGGGGACACTGAGGGGCCATGGGGGGACATGGGGACACCCGGGGGGACACAGGGGACACTGAGGGGTCGTGGGGGGAGATGGGGGACACCCGGGGGGACACGGGGAACACAGAGGTGTCATGGGGGGACACGGGGGACACCCGGGGGGACACAGGGGACACAGAGGGGTCGTGGGGGGACACGGGGGACACCCGGGGGGACACGGGGAACACAGAGGTGTCATGGGGGACATGGGGGACACCCGGGGGGACACGGGGGACACAGAGGGGTTGTGGGGGGACACGGGGACACCCGGGGGGACACGGGGGACACAGAGGGGTCGTGGGGGGACACGGGGACACCTGGGGGGACACCCGGGGGGACACTCACCCTCCGGCCGCTCGTCGAAGTCCTCGTCCTCCTCCTCGGAGCCCACCGAGTACTCGGACTGGTTGTCTGGGGGGCACCGTCAGCACCCGGGTACCACCGCCCCCAAACCCTGCACCCCCATACCCCCAGACACCCCTGCGCCCCCAACACCCTCTGTACCCCCAAATACCCCCCATACCCCCAGACAGCCCCTGTACCCCCAAACACCCCCATACCCCCAACACCCTCTGTACCCCCAAATACCCCCCGTGGCCCCAGACACCCCCTGTACCCCCAAACACCCCCTGTACCCCCAAATACCCCCCACGTCCCCAGACATCCCCCGTACCCTCAACACCCCCTGTACCCCCGAACACCCCCCATACCCCCAACACCCCCTGTATCCCCAAATACCCCCCGCACCCCCAACACCCTCTGTACCCCCAGACACCCCCCGTACCCCCAAACAGCCCCTGTACCCCCAACACCCTCTGTACCCCCAAATACCCCCCGTGGCCCCAGACACCCCCTGTACCCCCAAACACCCCCTGTACCCCCAAATACCCCCCACGTCCCCAGACATCCCCCGTACCCTCAACACCCCCTGTACCCCCGAACACCCCCCATACCCCCAACACCCCCTGTATCCCCAAATACCCCCCGCACCCCCAACACCCTCTGTACCCCCAGACACCCCCCGTACCCCCAAACAGCCCCTGTACCCCCAACACCCTCTGTACCCCCAGACACCCCCCATGCCCCCAAACACCCCCTGTACCCCCAAACACCCCCTGTACCCCCAAATAACTGCTGTAGCCCTGGGTACTGCCGGACTTCAAACTCCCTGTACCCCTAAACAGCCCTTGTACCCCCCTAAAGAACCCCCCTACCTCCCAAAGAACCCTCTGTACCCCCCAAATTCCCCCTGTACTCCCCAAATACCCCCTGCACCCCCCAAAGAACCCCCCTGCCCCCCAAATTCCCCCTGTCCCCCCGGTACCGCCGTACCCCCGGGTACAGGCGTACCTCAAATACCCCACATCCCCTGGACACCCCAAATATCCCCTTGCACCCCAAGGTACCCCCAAACCCACCCCATACCCCAACCCCCCCTGCCCCAGGTGTGGGACAGGCTGGCCCAGAGCCCTCCCAGTGTCTCCCAGTCTGTCCCAGCGCCTCCCCGTCTGTCCCAGTGCCCTCCCGGTAACTGCCAGTGCCTCCTGAGGAACATCCCAGTAACCTTCCAGTACTCCCAGTTGCTCTGCACTCACCTTGGTCCTCCTGGCTGCGGGTACCCAGTGCCTCCCAGTCCATCCCAGTATCCTCCCAGTACCAACAGAGCTCACTCCCAGCACCTCCCATTCCCCCAACACCAGCACCCAGTACCTCCCAGTGCTCCCAGTTGCTCTGTACCCATTTTTGTCCCAGATGCAGGTGCCCAGTGCATCAGGACTCTCCCCAGTATGTCCCAGTATCCTCCCAGTCTGTCTCAGAGCCCTCCCAGCGCCTCCCAGTCTGTCCCAGTGCCCTACCGGTAACTGCCAGTGCCTCCTGAGGAACATCCCAGTAACCTTCCAGTACTCCCAGTTGCTCTGCACTCACCTTGGTCCTCCTGGCTGCGGGTACCCAGTGCACCAAGACTCCCCCCAGTGCCTCACCAGTGCCTCCCAGTCTGTCCCAGTGCCCTCCCAATACATCCCAGTACCTAACCAGTGCTTCCCAGTGCCCCCAGCCAGCCTGTACCCACCTCAGCTCTCCTGGCTAAGGGTGCCCAGTACATCAGGACCCCTCCCAGGAACTCCCAGTATATTCCAGCAGCCTCCCAGTGCCTCCCAGTGCCTCCCAGTGCCCTCCCAGTGCCCACCTTGGTCCTCCTGGGCAGCATTGCTGTAGTTGACCTGCACGCGCACCCGCTTGCCCTTGCCCAGGTTGCACGCCAGGTCCTCCCAGTGCTTCCCAGTACCCTCCCAGTGCCTCCCAGTACCCTCCCAGTGCCTCCCAGTACCCTCCCAGTGCCCACCTTGGTCCTCCTGGGCGGCATTGTTGTAGTTGACCTGCTTGCGCACCCGCTTGCCCTTGCCCAGGTTGCGCGCCAGGTCCTCCCAGTGCTTCCCAGTACTCTCCCAGTGCCTCCCAGTACCCTCCCAGTGCCTCCCAGTACCCTCCCAGTGCCCACCTTGGTCCTCCTGGGCGGCATCGTTGTAGTTGACCTGCTTGCGCACCCGCTTGCCCTTGCCCAGGTTGCGCGCCAGGTCCTCCCAGTGCTTCCCAGTACTCTCCCAGTGCCTCCCAGTACCCTCCCAGTGCCTCCCAGTACCCTCCCAGTGCCCACCTTGGTCCTCCTGGGCGGCATCGTTGTAGTTGACCTGCTTGCGCACCCGCTTGCCCTTGCCCAGGTTGCGCGCCAGGTCCTCCTGCTGCTGCTCGTAGTGGTGTCGCAGCAGCTTCTCCCAGTAGTCGGGGTCGACGTTCTCCTCCTGCTTGATGATCTCCCGCTCGATCTCCTCGATCTGCCGGGACACGCGCGTCAGCGGCCGCCCGCGCCGCCGCGGGAAGCCCGTCGGCCTCAGGTTGCCACCGCCGGGTCTGTCATCGCTGGCTCCAGCGTCCCCAGCTCCATCATCGCCCATCCCCATCGTTCCCACCACCACCATCTCCATCATCCCCATCGTCCCCGTCTCCTCCTCCACCTCCCTCGTCCCCGTCTCCATCTCCTCCATCTTTCCCACCGCCACCGTCCCTGTCTCCATTGTTTCCATCGTCCCCATCCTCGTCTTCATCCCCCTCCACCATCTTGATCTCCCCATCGTCTCCACCTCCACTGCCCTCATCATCCTCACCTCCATCGTTTCCATCGTTCCCATCCCTACCGTCACCGACGCCGTTGACCCCTTCTCCATGTCTCCATCATTCCTACCCCCACCTCCCCCCCATCTCCGAAGTCCCTGTCTCCATTGTCCACATGCCCCGTCTTCATCGTCTGTCTCCATCTCAATCATCCCCATTCCATTGTCTCCACCATCTGCACCCACATTGTCTCTACCATCCCTGTCTCCACTGTCCTCACTATCTCCATCCTCCCCATCTCCATTGTCTTCATCGTCCCCATCTTCCCCATCATTCCCATCCCCATCATCTCCATCATCTCCACCATCTCTATCTCCATCATCTCCAATCGTCCCCACCATCCCCACCTCCATCATCTCGTCCCCACCATCTCCATCATCTCTATCTCCATCATCCCCACCATCCCCACCTCCATCATCTCGTCCCCACCATCTCCATCATCTCTATCTCCATCACCTCCATTGTCCCCACCGTCCCCATACTGTCTCCACCATCTTCATTATCCCCATCATCTCCATCATCTCCCTTGTCCCCACGTCCACCACCTCCATCGTCCCCATCGTCTCTGTCTCCATCATCCCTATTGTCCCCACCTCCTCCATCTCCATTGTCCCCATTGTCCCCACCTCCATCATCTCATCCCCACCTCCTCCATCATCCCCCTTGGCCCCATCATCTCCATAGTCCCCATCCCCACCATCTCCATTGTCCCCACCCCCATTTTCTCTATCTCCATCGTCCCCGTCGTCTCCATCGTCCCCGTCTCCATCACCCCCACCGCCCTCCCCTTCACGCCCTCGCTCGTGTCCCCTCGGCCCCGTCCCCGGGCGCACCTTGTCCTCCTCGCGCACGACGTACTGGGCCACCTTGAAGGAGCTGAGGTACTCGTTCATGTTCTGCACGTCGGCATCGTCGGTGGCGTCCTGGTTGCGGTCGAGCAGCCGGGCGATGGCCTCGTTGTCGTAGTGGATGACGCTGCTGTCCTCCTCCTTGTTCTCCCCTGCGCCGGCGACACGCTGCTGACACGGCCTGACTTGGTCCGGCAGGGCCTGGCACGGCTCGGCACGGCCTTGGCACGCTCCAACGGTGGCCCAACACGGCCTGACATGACCTAGCACGGCCCAGCACGGCCCAGTATAGCCCAGCGCGGCCCGACGCAGTCCAGGACGGTCCAACATAGCACAGAATGGCCCAACATGGCCTCACACGGCCCAACATGGCCCAACACAGCCTGGCGTGACCTAGTATGGCCCAGCATGGCCCAACACAGCCCAGCATGGTGTGACATGGCCCAACGTGACCCAGCATAGTCCAATATGGTGGTCCAACCTGGTCCAACATGACGCAGTATGGCCTCACACAATCCAACATGGCCCAACACAGCCTGGCATGATCTAGTACGGCCCAGCATGGCCCAACACGGCCCAGCATGGCCTGGCATGATCTAGGATGGCCCAGCATGGCCCAACATGGCCCAGCACTGCCCAGCATGGCCTGGTATGACCTAGTATGGCCCAGTATGGCCCAACATGACCTGACACAGCCCAACACAACCTGACACGGCCCAACACAGCCCAATATGATCCAACACAGCCCAATATGGTGGCCCAGCATGACCCAATATGGCCTCACACAATCCAACAAGGTCCAGCGTGGCCAAACATGGCCTGGCATGACCTAGTACGGCCCAACATGGCCCAACACAGCCCAGCATGACCTAGTACGGCCCAGCATGGCCCAGCACGGCCTGGCATGACCTAGTATGGCCCAGTATGGCCTAAAACAAGTCTGGTATGACCTAGCACAGCCCAGCAAGGCCCAGCATGGCCCAACATAGCCTGACACAGCCTGACACAGCGCAACATGGCCCAACACAGACCATCGTGACCCAGCACAGTCCAATATGGTGGTCCAACACAGTCCAACGTGGCCCAGTATGGTCCAACACGACCCAACGTGGCCTCACACGGCACAACATGCCCCAACACAGCGTGGTATGACCTAGTATGGCCTAGCATGGGCCAACATGGTCCAGCACAGCCCAACATGTTTCAACACGGCCTGACACAGCCCAACATGGCCTGACACAACCTGACACAGCCCAACATGGCCTGACACAACCTGACACAGTCCAACATGGCCTGACACAACCTGACATGGTCCAGCGTGGCCCGACACAGCCCGACATGGACCATTGTGGCCCGTCACAGTCCAATATGGTGGTCCAACATGATCTAACATGGTCCAGTATGGTCCAACACAGCCCAACACAGCCTGGCACGCCCCAACGTGCCCGGCACAACCCAACGTAGCCTGACATGGTCCAGAGTAGCCTGACATGGCCCAACGTGGCCCAGCGTGGACCAGCATGGGCCAGAGTGGCCTGACACATACTGTCACAGCCTGGTACAGCACAGCATGGCCTCACACACCCGGTCACCACCTCACGTGTCCCATCACAGCCCCGTCACAGCCTCTCACACCCCACCACAGCCCCACACCTTCTGTCATAGCCTCACGTGTTCCGTCGTGGCCCCACATGTCCCACCACAGCCTCATGGGCCCCGTCAAGGCCCCATCATGTTCTTGCATGTCCCATCATGGCTTTGCATGATCTGTCACAGCCCTACCATGACCTCACGTCTCCCACCACGGCCTCACACATCCCACCATGGCCCGACCTCACACGTTCCATCATGGGTTTGCGCAACATTTCACGGCCTCGCACGTCCTGTCATGGCCTCACACATCCCGTCACAAACTCAAACGTCCCACCAGAGCTTTGCATGGCCTGTCATGACCTCGCACGTCCCACCACGGCTCTGCGTGATCCATCACGGCGCCATCACGACCTCGCACGTCCCACCACAGCTCTGTGTGACCCATCATGGCCCCATCGTGACCTCACGCATCCCATCACAGCTCTGCGTGACTCATCACGGCCCCATCGTGACCTCGCACAGCCCACCACGGCTCTGCGTGACCAATCACGGCCCCATCATGACCTCACACATCCCGCCACGGCTCTGCCTGACCCATCACGGCCCCATCATGACCTCGCACATCCCGCCAGGGCTCTGCCTGACCCATCACGGCCCCATCATGACGTCACACATCCCGCCACGGCTCTGCCTGACCCATCACGGCCCCATCATGACGTCACACATCCCGCCACGGCTCTGCCTGACCCATCACGGCCCCATCATGACCTCGCACGTCCCACCACGGCTCTGCCTAACCCATCACGGCCCCGCCTGACCCATCACGGCCCCATCATGACCTCGCACGTCCCACCACGGCTCTGCGTGACCCATCACGGCCCCATCGTGACCTCGCACATCTCACCACGGCTCTGCGTGACCCATCATGGCCCCATCATGACCTCGCACATCCCACCACGGCTCTGCGTGACCCATCACGGCCCCGCCTGACCCATCACGGCCCCATCGTGACCTCGCACATCCCATCATGGCTTTGCAAGCCCAATCACAGCCCATCACGGGCTTCCAGGTTCTCCCACGGCCCACCGCGGCCTCCCACATCCCCCCCAAAGCGCGGCAGACCCCGTCCCACCCATCCCCAACCCCGCTGGGCGCTGACCCTCGTTCTCGTCCTTGAAGAGCTCCTCAGTGCCAAACTTGAGGATGTCATCAAGCTCCTGCTTGGACATGGAGCCGGCCTTGGAGCCCAGCCCCGGGCGGACCACCAAGTGCGTCAGCATCATCTTGCGCTTGGCCACCTGCGTGATGCGTTCCTCCACCGATGCGCGCGTGACAAACCGGTAGATCATCACCTTGTTGGCCTGGCCGATGCGGTGCGCCCGGCTGAAGGCCTGTGGGGATGGGGACGTGTCCGAGAAGGGACGGGGAGATGGGGGGAGACGTCAGGGCAGGGACGTGGCAGTGGGGGACGTGTCAGAGCGGGGACACGGTGGCAGGGGACGCGTCGGAGCGGGGAGGCGGGGGGGGCCATGGTGGCAGTCGGGGACGGGGACACAGGGACAGGGTGGGAGAAATGGGGGACAGGGTATCGGGATGGGCGGTAGGGCGGGTGACAGGGTGCTGGGGCGGGTGACAGGGTGCTGCGTGGGAGATGCCGGGCGGGTGACAGGGTGCTGGGCAGCTGACATCGGGGTGGGTGACGCTGGACAGGCGACAGGCTGCTGTGCGGGCGACGCAAGGCAGGTGACACGGCGCTGGGGGGGGTGACAGGGTGCGGGGTGGGTGACAGGGGTGGGGGTGAGGGTGACGCCAGGCGGGTGACAGACCTGGATGTCGTTGTGGGGGTTCCAGTCGGAGTCGAAGATGACGACGGTGTCGGCGGTGGCCAGGTTGATGCCGAGGCCCCCGGCCCGCGTCGACAGCAGGAAGCAGAACTGCTGCGCCCCCGGCGCTGCCCCCCCGGCGTCAGCGAGGGGGGCCGGCCCCCCCACACCCAGGACCCCCCAATTCCTTGGTGCTACCCCCCCAAACCATCCCAGACCCCCAAGCCCCCTCATCTTACCCCCTGCCCCCAGGGCGACGGCCCTCCCCGCCGCCCGAAGCACCCCGAGGGGTGTCGCCCCCCACCCGGCCTTGGGAGGGGGACAGCCGGGTGTCCCCCCCGAACTCCCGGGGCCCCCTCGCGACATCTGTGTCCCTCCCCGCGCCCGCCTGGGTGCCCCCGGACGCGGGGGTCCTACCGTTGAAGCGGTCGATGGCCTCCTGGCGCAGGGCGCCCGTGATGCCCCCGTCGATGCGCTCGTACTTGTAGCCCTCGTAGTCCAGGAAATCCTCCAGCAGGTCCAGCATCTTCGTCATCTGCGGGCACTGGTTAGACTGGGAGCAGCCAGTGAGGCTGGGGGCACCTGGTACTGGTTACACTGGGAGGACTCAGGGGGGTTGGGAGGGGCACTGGTCAGACTGGGAGCACCCAGGGGTGTTAGAGACACACGGTACGGGTTATACTGGGAGTAGACAGGGGAGCTGGGGTGGGCACTGGTTGCACTGGGAGCACCCAGGAGTGCTGGGACAGGTGACTGGTTAAACTGGGAGTTCCCAGTGAGGCTGGGGGCACCCGGTACTGGTTACGCTGGGAGGACTCAGGGGGGTTGGGAGGGGCACTGGTCAGACTGGGAGCACTCAGGACTGCTGGGACAGGTAACTGGTTACACTGGGAGGACCCTGGGAGGCTGCGAGTGCCCGGGGGGGGCTGTGGGTGCCCCACCTGGGAGAAGATGAGGACCCAGTGGCTTGGGGGGGGCTGTGGGTGCTGGGGGGGCTGTGGGTGCCGGGGGGGCTGTGGGTGCCTGGGGAGGGGCTGTGGGTGCCCCACCTGGGAGAAGATGAGCACCCAGTGGCTCAGGGGGGGCTGTGGGTGCCCGGGGAGGGGGCTGTGGGTGCCCCACCTGGGAGAAGATGAGCACCCAGTGGCTCGGGGGGGCTGTGGGTGCCCGGGGAGGGGGCTGTGGGTGCCCCACCTGGGAGAAGATGAGCACCCAGTGGCTCAGAGGGGACTGTGGGTGCCCGGGGGGGGACTGTGGGTGCCCGGGGGGCTGTGGGTGCCTGGGGAGGGGGCTGTGGGTGCCGGGGGGCTATGGGTGCCTGGGGAGGGGCTGTGGGTGCCCCACCTGGGAGAAGATGAGCACCCAGTGGCTCGGGGGGGCTGTGGGTGCCCGGGGAGGGGGCTGTGGGTGCCCCACCTGGGAGAAGATGAGCACCCAGTGGCTCAGGGGGGGCTGTGGGTGCCCCACCTGGGAGAAGATGAGCACCCAGTGGCTCAGGGGGGGCTGTGGGTGCCCGGGGGGGGCTGTGGGTGCCCCACCTGGGAGAAGATGAGCACCCAGTGGCTCGGGGGGGCTGTGGGTGCCCGGGGAGGGGGCTGTGGGTGCCCCACCTGGGAGAAGATGAGCACCCAGTGGCTCAGGGGGGGCTGTGGGTGCCCCACCTGGGAGAAGATGAGCACCCAGTGGCTCAGGGGGGGCTGTGGGTGCCCGGGGGGGGCTGTGGGTGCCCCACCTGGGAGAAGATGAGCACCCGGTGGTTTTGCTCCTTCAGCTTCCGCAGCATCTTCTGCAGCAGCAGCAGCTTCCCCGAGGCCTTGATCAGGGCCCCCCCCTCGTAGGCGCCGCTCGGCAGCTTCGGGGACTCCTGGGGACGGGGGCGTCACCTCCGCGGCCCCCCCGCCCCCCCCACGGCCCCCCCGCGCCCCGCCTGGCCCCCCCCGGCCCCCCGCGCCCCCCCCACCTGCCTCCAGCCCGGGTCCCCCCGGTCCCCCGTCCCTCTGTCCCCCCCAGGTCCCTCTGCTCCCTGCTCCGTCCCTCCGACCCCTCCACGTCCCCATGACCCACAGCCCTCCACCCCACATCTCTCTGCCCCACGTCCCTCCACCTGCCCCATGTCCCTCCATGTCCCTCCACCCCACATCTCTCTGCCCACGTCCCTCCATGTCCCCACATCCCTCCACCTGCCCCATGTCCCTCCATGTCCCCATATCCCACCACATCCCTCCATGTCCCTCCACCCCACATCCCTCCATGTCCCCACGTCCCTCCACCTGCCCCACGTCCCTCCATGTCCCCATATCCCACCACATCCCTCCATGTCCCTCCACCCCACATCTGTCTGCCCCACATCCCTCCGTGTCCCCAAGTCCCTCCACCTGCCCCACGTCCCTCCGTGTCTCCATGTCCCACCATGTCCCTCCACCCCACATCTCTCTGCCCCAGGGCCCTCCATGTCCCCACGTCCCTCCGTGTCCCCAAGTCCCTCTGCCCCACGGCCCTCCGCCCCACGGCCGGCCCGGCGCGCCCGCGGCCCCACCATGGCGGCGACGGGGAAGAGGTAGGGGTGGTTGCAGCACTTCTTCAGGTCCATCATGATGTTGAGCAGCGACACTTGGTTCCCGCCGCCCCGCGAGTTCAGCGCCTCGAAGTTGCGCGTCAGGATGTACTTGTAGTACTTCCTACGGGGAGCTCGGTGGGACCCGGGCGGCCTGGGGGGCTCCCCGCGTCCCCGCCCGGGGGACCCGGGGGTCCCCGGCGCCCAGGGGACCGCGGCGAACGTCTACGTGGGGCCGAGCTCCGCGCGACCGGCTCCGCCGACCCCCGCCGGACGGCGGCGTCCGGGCGCGCCCCGTCCCCGGGGGCGTCCTCCCGGGGGTCCCCCCACCCCGCCTCCCGGGGGGCCTGGGCGTGGGGCGTACTTCTGCATGGGGCTGAGCTCGACGCGGACGATGAGCTCGGTCTTGGCCGGCATGTTCTTGAAGACGTCGGCCTTGAGGCGCCGCAGCATGTGGGGCCCCAGCAGGTCGTGGAGCTTCTTGATCTGGTCCTCCTTGGAGATGTCGGCGAACTCCTCCAGGAAGCCCTCCAGGTTGCTGGGGAGGGGGCACGGCGTGACACGGGGGGGGCGCGGGGACAGGGGCGTAGGCAGCCGCGACATGGGGAGATGCGGGGACAGCCGCGACGTGGCGGGACGCGGGGGTACGGGGGGACAACGGGGAGGGGTGTGACATGGGCAGGCACGGGGGTACGGGGACAACGGGGAGGGGTGTGACACGGCAGGGTACAGGGGTACGGGGGGACAACGGGGAGGGGTGTGACATGGGCAGGCGCAGGGGTACAGGGACAACGGGGAGGGGTGTGACACGGGGGGGCACAGGGGTACGGGGACAACGGGGAGGGGTGTGACACGGGGGGGCACAGGGGTACGGGGACAACGGGGAGGGGTGTGACACGGGGGGGCACAGGGGTACGGGGACAACGGGGAGGGGTGTGACACGGGGGGGCACAGGGGTACGGGGACAACGGGGAGGGGTGTGACATGGGCAGGCGCAGGGGTACAGGGACAACAGGGAGGGGTGTGACATGGGCAGGCACAGGGGTACAGGGACAACGGGGAGGGGTGTGACATGGGCAGGCACGGGGGTACGGGGACAACGGGGAGGGGTGTGACACGGCGGGGTACAGGGGTACGGGGGGACAACGGGGAGGGGTGTGACATGGGCAGGCACGGGGGTACAGGGACAACGGGGAGGGGTGTGACACGGGGGGGCACAGGGGTACGGGGACAACGGGGAGGGGTGTGACACGGGGGGGCACAGGGGTATGGGGACAACAGGGACGGGTGTGACATGGGGGGCGCAGGGATGGCTGCTGGATGGGAGGACGATTGTGACATGGGGGACAGGGGGACAGCCGTGACGTGGCGGGGCGCAGGGGCAAGGGGACCCGGGGGGACGAGACACCAGGGGACACCCAGGGACACGGGGGGGACAGGGAGGGGGGACACGGGAGAAGCAGGGACAGAGCAGTGAGGGAGGGACGCGGATGGACGCGGGGGGGACAGGAGTGGGGAATAGGGGACCCCGGGGGAGGGGAGAGGGCATCAGGGGAGAGGAGGGGACACAAGGGGACAGAGGGGGACAGGAGGGGGACAGAGGGGACGTACTTGAAGCGCTCGGGGGTGAGGAAGTTGAGGAGGTGGAAGAGCTCCTCCAGGTTGTTCTGCAGCGGGGTCCCCGTCAGCAGCAGCTTGTGCTCGATCTTGTACCCGTTCAGCACCCGAAAGAACTGGGGGGGTGTCACCCACGGACCCCGGCGTCCGGGAGTGACCCCACACCCGCCCCGGGGCACCCAGGGACACTGGCGTCTGGGAGTAACCCCCCCCCATACCCACCCCAGGGACCCTCGTGTCCGGGAGTGCCCCAACACCCACCCCAGGGTACCCAGGGACCTCAGTGTCTGGGAGTGACCCCCTGACCCTGCCCCAGGGCACCCCGGTGTCCGGGAGTAACCCCCCACACCTGCCCCAGGGACGCTGGTGTCCGGGAGTAACCCCCCACCTCCGCCCCAGGGCACCCCGGGACCCCGGTGTCCGGGAGTAACCCCCCACCTCTGCCCCAGGGCACCCCGGGACCCCGGTGTCCGGGAGTAACCCCCCATACCAACCCAGGGCACCCGGGGACCCCGGTGTCCGGGAGTAACCCCCCATACCCACCCCAGGGCACCCGGGGACCCCGGTGTCTGGGAGTAACCCCCCATACCAACCCAGGGCACCCGGGGACCCCGGTGTCCGGGAGTAACCCCCCATACCCACCCTAGGGCACCCCGGGACCCCGGTGTCCGGGAGTAACCCCCCACCTCTGCCCCAGGGCACCCCGGGACCCCGGTGTCCGGGAGTAACCCCCCATACCCACCCTAGGGCACCCCGGGACCCCGGTGTCCGGGAGTAACCCCCCACCTCTGCCCCAGGGCACCCCGGGACCCCGGTGTCCAGGAGTAACCCCCCATACCAACCCAGGGCACCCGGGGACCCCGGTGTCCGGGAGTAACCCCCCATACCCACCCCAGGGCACCCGGGGACCCCAGTGTCCGGGAGTAACCCCCCCATACCCACCCCAGGGCACCCGGGGACCCCAGTGTCCGGGAGTAACCCCCCATACCCACCCTAGGGCACCCGGGGACCCCAGTGTCCGGGAGTAACCCCCCATACCAACCCAGGGCACCCGGGGACCCCGGTGTCCGGGAGTAACCCCCCATACCCACCCTAGGGCACCCGGGGACCCCAGTGTCCGGGAGTAACCCCCCATACCAACCCAGGGCACCCGGGGACCCCGGTGTCCGGGAGTAACCCCCCATACCCACCCCAGGGACCCCGGTGTCCGGGAGTAACCCCCCATACACGCCCCAGGGCACCCGGGGACCCCGGTGTCCGGGAGTAACCCCCCACCCCCGCCCAGGGCCCCCGGCCCCGGTGTCCGGCAGTGCCCCCGGTACCCCCGGCCCGGCACCTTGGACTGGTTGTTCTTGAGGCGGTGGGCTTCGTCCACCACCAGGCAGGCCCAGCGGATGGAGCCCAGCGCCGCCTGGTCGATGGTGATCAGCTCGTAGGACGTCAGCAGCACGTGGAACTTCACCTGCGCCTCCCGCTGCCGCGGCCGTCAGCACCCGCGGGTGCCCCCGGCGCCCCCGCACCCTGAGCCCCCGACACCCCGAGCCCCTCCCTGGGGACACCAGCGGCCAGGGCACTCCGGCACCCTGCACCCCCCTGGGGACCCCGACACCCTGACCCCCTCCCTGGGGACACCAGCGGCCAGGGCACTCCAGCACCCTGCACCTCCCTGGGGACCCCGACACCCTGACCCCCTCCCTGGGGACCCCGACACCCTGACCCCCTCCCGGGGGACCCCAGCGGCCGGGGCACCCCGGCACCCTGCACCTCCCTGGGGACCCCGACACCCTGACCCCCTCCCGGGGGACCCCAGCAGTCAGGGCACCCCGGCGCCCCGCACCTCCCTGGGGACCCCGACACCCTGACCCCAACCCTGGGGACCCCAGCGGCCGGGGCACCCCAACACCCTGCACCCCCGTGGGGACCCCGACACCCTGACCCCAACCCTGGGGACCCCAGCGGCCGGGGCACCCCAACACCCTGCACCTCCCTGGGGACTCCGACACCCTGAGCCCCTCCCTGGGGACCCCAGCGGCCGGGGCACCCCAGCACCCTGCACCCCCCTGGGGACCCCGACACCCTGACCCCCTCCCTGGGGACCCCAGCAGCCGGGGCACCCCAACACCCTGCACTCCCGTGGGGACCCCGACACCCTGACCCCCTCCCTGGGGACCCCAGCGGCCAGGGCACTCCAGCACCCTGCACCCCCCTGGGGACCCCCACACCCTGACCCCCTCCCTGGGGACCCCAGCGGCCAGGGCACCCAGGCACCCTGCACCTCCCTGGGGACCCCGACACCCTGCACCTCCCTGGGGACCCCGACACCCTGCACCCCCCTGGGGACCCTGGCAGCCAGGACCCCCCCTACACCCCAACCCCAGGGACCCCGCTATGTCTGGGGTACCCCAACCCCTCGGCACCCTGACCCCCTAGGACTCCCACGTCAGGCCACCGCAGCACCCTGACCCCCCTGCACCCCAATGTCTGGGTCACTCCTAGCCCCTCGCACCCCAAAAGAGACCTGGGTGTCAGGGCGCACCCCGTGCACCCCAGAAGGGACCCGGGTGTCAAGGTGCAGCCCCCTCACCCCAAAAGGGACCTGGGCGTCAGGGTGCACCCCCCGCACCCCAAAAGGGACCTGGGTGTCGGGGCGCACCCCCCTCACCCCAAAAGGGACCCAGATGTCAAGGTGCAGCTCCCGCACCCCAGAAGGGACCCGGGTGTCGGGGTGCAGCCCCCTCACCCCAAAAGGGACCCGGGTGTCAAGGTTCATCCCCCGCACCCCAGAAGGGACCCAGGTGTCGGGGCGCAGCACCTGCACCCCAGAAGGGACCCCAGTGTCCAGGCGCACCCCCCGCACCCCAAAAGGGACCCGGGTGTCAAGGTTCATCCCCTGCACCCCAAAAGGGACCCGGGTGTTAGGGCGCAGCCCCTGCACCCCAGAAGGGACCTGGGTGTCAAGGTTCATCCCCCGCACCCCAGAAGGGACCTGGGTGTCAAGGTTCATCCCCCGCACCCCAGAAGGGACCCGGGTGTCAAGGTGCAGCCCCCTCACCCCAGAAGGGACCCGGGTGTCGGGGTGCAGCCCCCTCACCCCAAAAGGGACCCGGGTGTCAAGGTTCATCCCCCGCACCCCAGAAGGGACCCAGGTGTCGGGGCGCAGCACCTGCACCCCAGAAGGGACCCCAGTGTCCAGGCGCACCCCCCGCACCCCAAAAGGGACCCGGGTGTCAAGGTGCACCCCCCTCATCCCAAAAGGGACCCAGATGTCAAGGTTCATCCCCCGCACCCCAAAAGGGACCCGGGTGTTAGGGCGCAGCCCCCTCACCCCAAAAGGGACCCGGGTGTCAAGGTTCATCCCCCGCACCCCAGAAGGGACCCGGGTGCCAAGGTGCACCCCCCGCACCCCAGAAGGGACCCGGGTGTCAGGGCGCACCCCCCCCACCCCAGAAGGGACCCCAGTGTCCAGGCGCACCCCCCGCACCCCAAAAGGGACCCGGGTGTCAGGGCGCACCCCCCCCACCCCAGAAGGGACCCCAGTGTCCAGGCGCACCCCCCGCACCCCAAAAGGGACCCGGGTGTCGGGGCGCACCCCCCGCACCCCGGCAGGGACGCCGGCGCCCGCCTCACCTTCATCTTGAAGGCCTTCTTGCCGCCCTTCATGGCGTTGTCGTCGAAGGAGAACTCGTTCTCGCGGATGATGGCGCGGCTGTCCTTGTCCCCGGTGTAGGTGACGACGTAGAAGGCGGGGGCCCACATCTGGAACTCCCGCTCCCAGTTGATGATGGTGGAGAGCGGGGCGCTGACGAGGAACGGGCCCTTGGTGTGGCCCTGGGGGACAGCGCGTCACACGGGGACACGGGGACGGGGCCCTTGGGGGACGTGGGGACAGCGTGACACGGGGAAGCCGGGACGGCGTGACACGTGAGGGCGGGGGGACGCCCCGGAGCGGCCGTGGGGACGAAAATGTCTCCGGCGGCGGTGAGACCCCGGGGATGCCCATGGGGACACGGGCGGGGACACGGTGACACCCTGGGGTGGCGGCGGGGCCGCAGGGAGGGGCTGATGCCAACAGCCGGTGATGCCAGAGGCCACGCGGGTGACGCTGAGGCCAGGCGGGTGACACCACAACCTGGCAGGCGACACCAGGGCCCAGGCGGGTGACACCGGGGCCAGATGGGTGACACCGGGGCCCAGGTGGGTGACACCGGGGCCAGATGGGTGACACCGGGGCCAGATGGGTGACACCGGGGCCCAGGCGGGCGACACCGGGGCCCGACAGGTGACACCATGGCCTGGTGGGTGACACCACGGCCAGGTGGGTGGCACCACGGCCAGATGGATGACACCATGGCCCAGTGTGTGACACCACGGCCCAATGAGTGACACCATGGCCCAATGAGTGACACCATGGCCCAGGTGGGTGGCACCAGGGCCCAGGTGGGTGGCACCAGGGCCCAGGTGGGTGGCACCAGGGCCCAGGTGGGTGACACCGGGGCCAGACAGGTGACACCGGGGCTAGATGGGTGACACCGGGGCCCAGGCGGGCGGCACCAAGACCCGAGGGGTGGCACCAGGGCTCAGGCAAGTGACACCACGGCCCAGCGGGTGACACCGGGGCCCAGCGGGTGACACCCCGGCCCAGGTGAGCGCGAGCTCACCTCCTTGTAGAGGGAGTAGAGGAAGACGATGGTCTGGATGGTCTTGCCCAGCCCCATCTCGTCGGCCAGGATGGTGTCGGTGCTCTGGGCCCAGGAGAAGCGCAGCCAGTTCAGCCCCTCCAGCTGGTAGAGGTGCAGGGTGCCGCCCGTGGCCGTGATGAACCGCGGCTGCGTCTCGTACTTCACCGTCGGCTGCCGGCGAGGGCCACAGTGGGTGGGGGGACCCAGGCGTCCGGGTGGCCAAACCTCCCCCCCGCCCCGGCTCCCGTAGCCCAGGGGGTCGCTGAGGGAGGTCCCAGGGGACCCAGGCGTCCGGGGAGGGGACCCACAGTTCTGGGGGGGGGGGGGCCCAGGCATCAGTGGGGGACACCCACAGTTCTATAGGGGGGACCCAGGTGTCCAGGGGGGACCCACGGTTCTATAGGGGGAACACCCACAGTTCTATAGGGGGGACCCAGGTGTCCAGGGGGGACCCACGGTTCTATAGGGGGAACACCCACAGTTCTATAGGGGGGACCCAGGTGTCCGGGGGGGACCCACAGTTCTATAGGGGGAACACCCACAGTTCTATAGGGGGGACCCAGGTGTCCGGGGGGGACCCACAGTTCTATAGGGGGAACACCCACAGTTCTATAGGGGGGACCCAGGTGTCCGGGGGGGACCCACAGTTCTATAGGGGGGACCCAGGTGTCCAGGGGGGACCTACAGTTCTATAGGGGGAACACCCACAGTTCTATAGGGGGGACTCAGGTGTCTGGGGGGGACCCACGGTTCTATAGGGGGAACACCCACAGTTCTATAGGGGGGACCCAGGTGTCCAGGGGGGACCTACAGTTCTATAGGGGGAACACCCACAGTTCTATAGGGGGGACCCAGGTGTCCGGGGGGGACCCACGGTTCTATAGGGGGAACACCCACAGTTCTATAGGGGGGACCCAGGTGTCCGGGGGGGACCCACAGTTCTATAGGGGGAACACCCACAGTTCTATAGGGGGGACTCAGGTGTCTGGGGGGGACTCAGCCATCAATGGGGAGGACCCACGGTTCTATAGGGGGAACACCCACAGTTCTATAGGGGGGACCCAGGTGTCCGGGGGGGACCCACGGTTCTATAGGGGGAACACCCACAGTTCTATAGGGGGGACCCAGGTGTCCGGGGGGGACCCACGGTTCTATAGGGGGAACACCCACAGGTCTATAGGGGGGACCCCCAGTTCTATAGGGGGGACCCCAGTGCCCGGGGGGGACCCACAGTTCTATAGGGGGGACCCCGGCACCCACTGGGGGGACCTTGGGCGCCTGGAGGTCAAGGGTCCAATGGGAGGGGTCCGGGGGGCACCCCCGGGGGGCACCCAGGCGTGCGAGGGGGCACTCACGTCGTTGGTGGGGGAGTCGGGGGGTCCCTCCCCCGGCGTCTCTTTCTTCTTCTTCTTGTAGCGCCGGGGCTGGGCCGGGTCCTCCCCCATGAACACCTCCCTGGGGACACGGGGGGGACACAGGGACATCGGGGGACACAGGGACATCGTGGGGGACACAGCAGGAGACAGGGGGGCACAGGGACATCGGGGGACACAGGGACATCATGGGGGACACAAAGACATGGGGGGACACAGGGACATCGGGGGGGGACACAGCAGGAGACAGGGGGGGCGCAGGGACATCGGGGGCACACAGGGACATCGTGGGGGACACAAAGACATGGGGGGACACAGGGACATCGGGGGGGACACAGCAGGAGACAGGGGGGCACAGGGACATCATGGGGGACACAGGGACATCGGGGGGGACACAGGGACATCGGGGGGGACACAGCAGGAGACGGGGGGCGCAGGGACATCAGGGGGCACAGGGACATCGGGGGGGACACAGGGACATCGTGAGGGACACAGCAGGAGACAGGGGGGCACAGGGACATCGTGGGGGACACAGCAGGAGACAGGGGGATGCAGGGACATCAGGGGGCACAGGGACATCGGGGGGGACACAGCAGGAGATGGGGGGACACAGAGACACCAGCAGGGACACAAAGACATGGGGGGACATAGGCACATCGTGAGGGACACAGCAGGAGATGGGAGGGACACAGGGACACACACCAGGGGGGGACAGGAGACACACACAGACATGAGGACACGGGGACAACGCAGGGACACGTGGCAGCATAAGGACGTTGGGGGACTCATGAGGACATGGTGGCACATGGCCAACAGGCACATCCCCCCATGTCCCCGTGTCCCCCCCGTGTCCCCATGCCATGTGTCCCTGTGTCCTCACCATGTCCCCCCATGTCCCTGTGTCGCCCCATGTCCCTGTGTCCCCCCCATTTCCCTAACCGGTGCTTCCAGTAGGCATGTCCCCATGTCCCCCCATGCCCCCATGTCCCCCCGTGTCCCCGTGTCCCTCACCGGTGCTTCCAGTAGGCATGTCCCCACATCCCCCCACGTCCCCATGTCCCCCCGTGTCCCCGTGTCCCTCACCGGTGCTTCCAGTAGGCATGTCCCCATGTCCCCACATCCCCCCATGTCCCCCCGTGTCCCCGTGTCCCTCACCGGTGCTTCCAGTAGGCATGTCCCCACATCCCCCCATGTCCCCCCGTGTCCCCGTGTCCCTCACCGGTGCTTCCAGCAGGCATGTCCCCACGTCCCCATGTCCCCCCGTGTCCCCGTGTCCCTCACCGGTGCTTCCAGTAGGCATGTCCCCACGTCCCCATGTCCCCCCGTGTCCCCGTGTCCCTCACCGGTGCTTCCAGTAGGCATGTCCCCACATCCCCCCATGTCCCCCCGTGTCCCTCACCGGTGCTTCCAGTAGGCATGTCCCCACGTCCCCCCATGTCCCCCCGTGTCCCCGTGTCCCTCACCGGTGCTTCCAGTAGGCATGTCCCCACGTCCCCCCATGTCCCCCCGTGTCCCCGTGTCCCTCACCGGTGCTTCCAGTAGGCATGTCCCCACGTCCCCCCATGTCCCCCCGTGTCCCCGTGTCCCTCACCGGTGCTTCCAGTAGGCATGTCCCCACGTCCCCCCATGTCCCCCCGTGTCCCCGTGTCCCTCACCGGTGCTTCCAGTAGGCATGTCCCCACGTCCCCCCATGTCCCCCCGTGTCCCCGTGTCCCTCACCGGTGCTTCCAGTAGGCATGTCCCCACGTCCCCCCATGTCCCCCCGTGTCCCCGTGTCCCTCACCGGTGCTTCCAGTAGGCATGTCCCCACGTCCCCCCATGCCCCCCCATGTCCCCGTGTCCCTCACCGGTGCTTCCAGTAGGCATGTCCCCACATCCCCCCATGTCCCCCCGTGTCCCCGTGTCCCTCACCGGTGCTTCCAGTAGGCATGTCCCCACGTCCCCCCATGTCCCCCCGTGTCCCCGTGTCCCTCACCGGTGCTTCCAGTAGGCATGTCCCCACATCCCCCCATGTCCCCCCGTGTCCCCGTGTCCCTCACCGGTGCTTCCAGTAGGCATGTCCCCACGTCCCCCCATGCCCCCCCATGTCCCCGTGTCCCTCACCGGTGCTTCCAGTAGGCATGTCCCCACATCCCCCCATGCCCCCCCATGTCCCCGTGTCCCTCACCGGTGCTTCCAGTAGGCATGTCCCCACGTCCCCCCATGTCCCCCCGTGTCCCCGTGTCCCTCACCGGTGCTTCCAGTAGGCATGTCCCCACGTCCCCCCATGTCCCCCCGTGTCCCCGTGTCCCTCACCGGTGCTTCCAGTAGGCATGTCCCCACATCCCCCCATGTCCCCCCGTGTCCCCGTGTCCCTCACCGGTGCTTCCAGTAGGCATGTCCCCACGTCCCCCCATGCCCCCCCATGTCCCCGTGTCCCTCACCGGTGCTTCCAGTAGGCATGTCCCCACATCCCCCCATGCCCCCCCATGTCCCCGTGTCCCTCACCGGTGCTTCCAGTAGGCATGTCCCCACGTCCCCCCATGTCCCCCCGTGTCCCCGTGTCCCTCACCGGTGCTTCCAGTAGGCATGTCCCCACGTCCCCCCATGTCCCCCCGTGTCCCCGTGTCCCTCACCGGTGCTTCCAGTAGGCCAGCTTGTGGAGGTCGTAGTCGGGAATGGGCATCTCGTCCTCCTCCCAGGTGGCCTGGTCGTAGGGCAGGTCCCGCCACTTCACCAGGTAGTGGTACTGCCCCTTCCGGTCCACGCTGCGCGGCACGCCGTCACGCCCCGCCCCGGGCACCGGGGCGCCGGGGGGCAGCGGGGGGCAGCGGGCACCACGGGGGTGGTGGGCACTGCCGGGACATCGGGCACCCAGGGGACACCGGGCACTGCAGGGCCACCGCACATCGCGGGGACACCGGGCACCCAGGGGACAATGGGTGTCCTGGGGACACCGAGCACCGAGGGGACACTGGGCACTGCAGAGCCACCAGACATCATGGGGACAACAGGCACCGAGGGGACAATGGGCGTCCTGGGGACACCAGGCAACGAGGGGACAACAGGCACCCAGGGGACAATGGGCGTCCTGGGGACACCAGGCAACGTGGGGACAACAGGCACCCAGGGGACACCGGGCACTGCAGGGCCACCAGACATCGCAGGGACACCAGGCACTGCAGGGCCACCAGGCAACGTGGGGACAACAGGCACCCAGGGGACAATGGGCGTCCTGGGGACACCAGGCAACGTGGGGACAACAGGCACCCAGGGGACACCGGGCACTGCAGGGCCACCAGACATCGCAGGGACACCAGGCACTGCAGGGCCACCAGACATCATGGGGACACCAGGCACCCAGGGGACACTGGGCACTGCAGGGCCACCAGGCACCCAGGGGACAATGGGCATCCTGGGGACACCGGGCACCGAGGGGACACTGGGCACTGCAGAGCCACCAGACATCATGGGGACAACAGGCACCCAGGGGACACCGGGCATCCTGGGGACACAGGGCATCGTGGGGACACCAGGCACTGCAGGGCCACCAGACATCGCGGGGACAACGGGCACCCAGGGGACACCGGGCACTGCAGGGCCACCAGACATCGTGGGGACAATGGGCACCCAGGGGACAATGGGCATCCTGAGGACAACAGGCACCCAGGGGACACCGGGCATCGTGGGGACACCGGGCACTGCGGGGACAGGAGGCACTGAAGGGACAATGGACACCGCAGGGGGACACCGGGCACCCACGGGTGACAGCAGGCACCCATGGGGACCTGGGGGCACCCACGGGTGACAGCAGGGCCAGGCGGGGTGCCACATGCCACCGGCGCGTGGGTGACAGCATGGAGTGCCACCAGGGGTCACCCGCTGTCACCAGCTGCCGTCAGGGAGACACCGGGGACACCCTGGGGCAGGGGTCACCCGGGGACATGGGGTCACCTGGGGACAGGGACACACGGCCAGGACATGGGGTCACCTGGGGACACGGAGGGGATGTGGGGACACAGGGACAGGAGGACACAGAGGAGACACGGGGTCAGCTGAGGACACAGAGGGGACATGGGGACACAGAGGGGACACATGGAAGGGACACGGGGTCACTTGGGGACACAGACAAGGAGACACGGGGTCACCTGAGGACACAGAGGGACATGGGGACACAGAGGGGACACATGGAGGGGAACAGGGTCATGGAGTCACTGAGGGGACATGGGGTCACTTGGGGACACAGACAGGAGGACACGGGGTCACTTGGGGACAGGGACAGCCTGAAGGGACATGGGGTCAGCCGGGGACAGCGCCCGACTGCTCCCAATGGTGCTGGTGGGTGTCTTTAGAGGACCCAAGGGTGCCCAGAGCGTCCCCATGGGTGACAGCGGTGTCCCCACACCCCACCCAGGTGCTCCCCCAGCCCCACATCGATGCCTGCCACCCCAATTTTGGTGGGGCCTCCATGGGTGCCAGGCGTCACTGTGGGTGCGGGGGGGCACCCATGGGTGCTGGGGGCTGTCTTTAGAGGACCCAAGGGTGCCCAGAGCGTCTCCACGGGTGACAGTGGTGTCCCCACACCCCACCCCACCCAGGTGCTCCCCCAGCCCCACAGCAATGCCCGCCACCCCGCCCCAATTTTGGGGGGGCTCCCATGGGTGCCAGGGGTCCCCGTGGGTGCCGGGGGACACCAGTGGGTGCTTTAGAGGACCCAAGGGTGCCCAGAGCATCCCCATGGGTGACAGCAGTGTCCCCACACCCCACCCAGGTGCTCCCCCAGCCCCACACCGATGCCCGCCACCCCGCCCCAATTTTGGGGGGGCCCCCATGGGCACCAAGGTTCCCCGTGGGTGCTGGGGGGCACCCATGGGTGCCGGGGGGGTGTCCTTAGAGGACTCAAGGGTGCCCGGCACGTCCCCAGCCCTCACCCAGCCGCTCCTCCCCTACCCCCCGTGCCGATGACGCCCCCACCCCTCCCAACCCGGGGTCGGGGGGTCGGGGTGCTGCGTGGGTGGGGGGGGGGACGGGCCGGGACACGACGACCCCCGGCGCTCGCGTGGCACCCGCGGGCGCTCCCCCACCTGTGGTTGATGATGCGGTGCACCGTCATCCACTCGGGTTTGATGCCGTAGCGGTAGAAGCGTTCCTCCATCCCCCGAAAAGGGGGTCCCCCCCGGCCCCCCGTTTCTCGCTCTTGGGGTCGTCGTCCCCCGAGCCGTAGTCGAGGGGGGGCGGCTCGTCCATGTCGTTCTTGCGCTGGTAGTTGCGGTACATCACCAGGTGGAAGATCTCCAGCTGGGGGGGGGACACGCAGGGGGGGCGCCCCCAAATTAGGGGTGGCATGGGGGGGGTACCCCAAGCCCCTCCCCAGGCTTCCTGTAAAGGGGGCTGCCCCTCCTGCCCCGGGGGTGGGGGTGTCTCAGAGACGGGGGGTGGGGGGGAGACCCGCAGTGCCCCCCCCCCACCTGGAGGTGGGGATGTCGGGGGTCC